>NC_089590.1:79114634-79362001 GCF_019320115.1 Miscanthus floridulus
TGTGCATTAGAGGATCCTGCAAAGTATCTGATCACATTCATGGCATTTTCAGAAATGTAGGTTTCTACTTAACTTTATGAAAGAAATTTATCTTTTCTGTGTCCTGAACTTCTGATAGTTGTGTTCTGTGCTAAAGATATTTTCTTCAGACATTAGCTTTTTAGAGCTAGTTGAATGTCTCATATCTTATTTTAGAAAAAAAACTTATAGTGGTTTCAGTAGTGCTGCAGTCATTTTGTTCTTTTCTGAAGAAACTAGAGATATGCAACTACTACTTACTAGAATAAGCATTTCAAATATCGATGTTTCTTCAATGTTGTCTAAGTTCCATCACAATATACATTGCTTTTTTTTATGTTGTTGATTCTTGTTTGTTTATTAATGCTGCCATGCCGGAGGACAAAATGCTTTTTTTTTTCTCTACCATGGTGTTAGTAATTATGGTCTGGTGAAAAAGTGTCACATATAATGTTGTATTCTGGATGCTTATATTTGTGGTGGTTCTCTTCCATAGGGCCACACTTATTGCACCAAGCATATCAACTTATCTTCCGCAGGCATGGAGGGGTGCATTTGTCCTGTCTTTTGTATGGTTCCTTCAGAGGTGGAAAACCAACTTCATTGCTAAAGCTATGGCTAAACCAGATGCCTCAAGTGTTGACCGCGATAGGATTTCTGCATTTGATAAGGTTTCTTCATTGGGACTGATTGGACTAGGAGTAATGGGTCTTGCTGAAGCTTGTGGTGTAGCTGTTCAATCAATATTAACTGTTGGTGGTGTGGGAGGTAATATACTAACTTTCACAAGTAAATTCCTTATTTACCGCTGGAATTTAGCTATATCTCTGCTCTTCCAACCAAAAGTGTGCCCATTTCACTGCCTGCATTGGTAAATCAAGAATTCAGGATTTTGTTACACTAAATAATTCCTAGATCTTTTCAACTTAGAACACATGAAATGTAAATAGCTCGATACGTTAATGTTGTGCATGGGGACTATCAGATTTGCACCTTGGAAACACATCTGGAAAAGTTGGTACCCGCTGCGCTGCAAGTTCTTCATTTGGCTTGCTATTGACAACAGATGTTGGACAGCTGATTGCCTTGCTAAGAGAGGGCTACCACATCTGGCAGCCTGCTTCCTCTGTGATCAAATGGATGAAACAATTCAGCACACGCTCGTCTCTTTGCATTCTTTGAAGGCAGGTTTGGGCAGTCATCTTCCAGAGGCTGGGTCTAATTGCTTTAGCGCCTGAACCTTATGTCTCTTGTTTCTCTAGTTGGTGGTGCAATGCTATCATGGGGCTACCTAGAGTCTTGAGAAAAAGACTCAATACTTTGATCATTATGGTAGCGTGGGAAATTTGGGAACATAGGAATTCTTGTGTCTTTGAAGGAGCTAGCTCGTGTCCACGCGGTGCGTTGCACGAAGTGGGAGATGAATGTGTCCTTTGGTGCTCTGCTGGAGCCTCGGCTCTCAGCGAACTCCTCTCTAGGTTGCTCCCCCGGACCTTCTGTCCTGAGATGTCTTTTGGCTGAGGTCGTTTTATATTTCATTTTTGTAATAGGTGCTAATGTATTGTAAGGGGTTGGGTCATGGAGAGGCCTCTTGGTCTCTCGTACTATTTTTTTTTTCTTAATGAAACGACACGCAACTAAAGGCTATGTTATTGTTGTTGAAATGACACGCAACTCTCCTGCATTAGTCGAGAAAAAAAACGTTGTGCTCAGGGAAATATTGTACTTGTGTTGCCCTTGTTTCTGAAAGAATCTCTTACTCGAGTACAGTACATTTTTAAGCAAATGATCCTTTTGTTTTCTTCCCTATTACAGTATTTCAATTAGTTACTGCAGAAGGAAAACAGTAGTAGTTGTGTGGACTGAGTTTTGACTCCTATATAGCTATATGGGCAAAATGCAAAAATAGTGGTTTGAATTTTTTTGTTCAGTAGCCTGCAAGTAATATTATATGTACGCTGACTGCTCTGTATAATTATACCTATTACTTTTTTACTGAAGTAGATAATACTTTTATATTTTTAACAGTACTGAAATTATCTTGTGTTTCTTATACTCTAGGTGTTGCTACTGCTTTTGCTGCTAGAGATGTCCTTGGTAACATTCTGAGTGGGTTCTCCTTGCAATTTTCTAAGCCATTCTCAGTTAACGACTACATAAAGGTGCCTTCATATTTATTTGATGTTTTTTATTTGACACTTGCTGAAATGATGGATTCATGAGTTCTAAATTTCATTCATTTCACTTGTGGACACTATGTAACTATGGATAAAATATTAAATTCTTGTTTCATGATAGATGATAATTTGTGCTGTGACTCGCAAGTACTGTGAGATTCTCAAGCAATTACTTGTGGGATAGTGGAGTAAAAAGACGTGTTGTAATTTCTAATTTGTAATGGATGAGAAAAGAAGGAACATTACTAGTCAACGGAATGATATCCTGATTTCAGGGTAAGCCATTGCTCGTTGCTAGGATGTGGCCATCTTAATACATACTTTGCTTGGAGGATTATGTAAACTATAATTTGGTTTGTACTGAGATAAAGCACAGTTAGTAAGCATCCAAACTGAAAATTCATAAAGATGTCTCAACCTAATGGATGCCACTGATGGTTATTAAGGAGCTTTATAAGAAGAAAACATAGATGTGGGGAACTGTCCATATAATTGTGGGCATACAGGATACCGTATAAAGGGCGTACCCAGTGCAGAGAGCTCCCGCTCTGTGCGGGGTCTGGGGAAGGGTGTCAGTGGCAAGCCTTACCCTCGCCTGTGCAATGTGAGGAGACCGCGACTCGAACCCGGGACCTTCCGGTCACAGGCGGTAAGACTCTACCGCTTGCACCAGGCCCGCCCTTCATACAGGATGCCGTATGCTTTTCCTAAATTGCTAGTTTGATTAATGCTTCTCATGTGTTTATGCTGTGAGCGCATGTTAGTCTATATAAAAAGGGAGTACCCAGTGCAGAGAGCTCCCGCTCTGTGCGGGGTCTGGGGAAGGGTGTCAGTGGCAAGCCTTACCCTCGCCTGTGCAATGTGAGGAGACCGCGACTCGATCCCGGGACCTTCCGGTCATAGGCGGTAAGACTCTACCGCTTGCACCAGGCCCGCCCTTCACATGTTAGTCGATATGCACGAGAAATTTCAAGAAACACCAACCTTCCCTCTTGTGTTTGCAAACAATAATAAATGGTCAATTTGGGCTGGTGATGCTTATCTTCCATCCCTTTTTATGTTCTCACTATGTTCTGAAGTTGCAGTATCGCATTTGCTAATAGGAGTTTTACATTTTAGGCGGGGCCAATAGAAGGTAAGGTGGTTGAAATTGGACTCACTTCTACTTCATTGATCAATCCAGAGAAGCTCCCTGTCATAGTACCCAACTCTTTGTTCTCCAGTCAGGTATGGTAACAGTTTCTGTGGATATTTCTTAAACTAACAAGTGTGTGGACAAAGATGCCCATCATTGCACATGCTGTCATCTACAAATTAGTCCTTTGTGTTGTGCCTACATGGTGGCTTACAAGTTATGGAATATACAGTAACACATTTGTTACGCCATTTTTACATGCGTGCATTTTCATATCCTAATTTTGCTGTGTGCATTATCTTGTATATATAATATATCATGCAATGAAGAAAACATGGACTTACCCTACTTGGGTTATTGGCCCCTGAATTTATATTGAGTTAATGCAGTAATCACTATAGGACAACAAACGGGACCCCAAATGTGCACACTTTTAGGGCATGTTTGGATCAGAACCTGAGCCAGGCAACTCCGGCCAGGCAGCAGACCCAGCTGCAGGCATTCAAAATCTAACGCTTGAGCGAACTGCCTGGACCAGGCAGTGCTGGTTAGGAACCAAGCAAACAGGTCCTTACTCTAGCATATGCATCTGTTTAATGATTTGCTCTACCAGCCATGGTTCATGAATCACTGTTGACCCAGAAATGCGTTTTAACTGCAAAAGCTACTCACATTCTTTTTCCTAGTTAAATTTGAATTTAGATTTTTTTTTTGGAAACTGATTTTAGACTTCTAGTTGGAAACTTGGAATGCACGACTGCTAAAGCCACTCCAAATTGGAATGCACAACAGCATATGAATTTTGTATGATTTATGATTTTATATTCTTTGAAATATTTGGAAAGATTTTTTCTAGTGGAAGTTTGAGGAAACATAAATATTGCGTCAAATGCTTTTCTGTTGATTGAAAAATTTCTGAAAATTCATTCAGTTGTAATATATTCGGAATGATGCCATGAGGATTTGTTCTGCTGTGTCCCTTGTTCTTTGGCATGATTGGTAGGGGCCTAGGGGGGCATACCTTGTATAATGACACGGTATTCTAAATAACTTGCAGATGATAGTTAACAGATCACGAGCTAATTGGCGAGCTAGTGTGACAAAGATTCCTATACGAATCGAGGATATTGAGAAGATTCCTTCTGCATCAGAGGAGATAAAGAATATGTTAAGGTCTAATCAAAATGTGTCCTTTGATAGTGATGTTCCTTACTGCTATCTCTCGAGATTGGAAAGTTCATATGGAGAGCTCACCATTGGATGCAACCTAAAAAACATGGTATGTTTGATTTATTCTAAAGTTATGCCGCTTAGTGCCGCATTAGCATGGGTTTATGGTCTGTCATCTTACCTCCTTAAGCACGTGTCAAAAGTTTAGTAAGACAATATGAAAGTATTATTACACATGTCACTTTAGTATGTTGTTCTCATAAAAATAATTATGTTTGAAGTTAAAATTGTTTAACTAAACACGTTCTTGGAACACGCTTGTTTTGCATCATAGGGAGTATGACTTGTCACTGTTGGTTATCATGACAATGGTAGTCTTGTGCATAAAACTATGCTAGCTTGTTACTATTAACTCACTGCAAGTTTGGAATAGTCCTTTCGTCTTTGAAGCCTGACACAATATTCTGTATGTTTTACAGAGAAAAGATGAGTGGCTATCTGCCCAACAAGAAATTCTTTTGGGAGCTGCCAGGATTATCAAGTCACATGGCATTGAATTGGGAAGCACAATGCAGTGTTGTTAATTCTAGCATCCGGGACTTTTAAGTAGGGTAAGTACATCAATATTTGGCTCTTTTAACTTGTAGATGCATGACTGCTATGCTAAAATCCATGAAGCTGTAAGCTGTATCAAGTTAAGTTACATGTAACGTTTCTTCTTTGGCCCCTGGGTTAAGTACTTTTTTTCAGTTATTAAGTTTATGCCGAACCATGAGAACATCGTATGGTTTATGGTTTTCCTAATTCTCACAAACTTCTGCAACTGCTATTGAACAGTTTGCTTGTTGGTTCATTGTAACCTGCATGCTAAAGACTTCATTGCATGTTAGGCATATTCGTCTCGAAGCTTTGATTTATCAGTACCAACTTTTCGTGTATATCTCCACTTTCTCACTTTTTTGAAGAGGGATTGCATTTATTCGCAGGTAAATACCTTTAGCCTGCAGAAGTCTAGAACTATACATACAGACGACACCTAGGAGTTTTGCTTACGGGGTGCAAAGGTAAAGACATCAGTGTTTTATGTCTTCACAGACCATCGACACCCACTACCAATACTGTTTTGTTACTGCCTTTTCCTTTGGAACTACCGTTTTGGTTGGTGCTTGGATCCGTTTCTGGGGAGCTTCGTTATCCAATGTACACTGGTGAACGTTTGCTCCGCGGGCCGTGTGGATGAGCCGTGAGAGGATTATTGCTCATTTCTGTGAAATATTGGGTTTTAACCTCGAATTTTAAGTGTTTGACATAGTACTCAAACTGTCTAGCTTCATAGTCGACCATCTCGAAGCAATTGATGTTTGACAGCCCATTTCTGAGGACTTGCATGCCACAGGATAGATTTCACGCTGTTTTACCATGCTGAACGTAGAGTACTGCTGCCTGCCATGATCAGCATGTTTCAACTGTTCTACTTTCACCTTTTCTTTAATTCTCGGAACTCACTATGCCGGCACGTATATCACCTTAATTCACAAAAAATGTGGCGTGGTCGCAGTGCTCCTCAAAGTCTGTCGTAGATAATGCGGGACACGCTTCTTACCGTGATTGTTTACATGCAATACTCTGTTTTGGTTGACAAAAAAAACGTGGTAGAATATTTTCAGCTACTATTAGTGACAAACCAATGAAGCCAAGAGGTTTGGTGAGTAAAGCCAAGTACGGTTATTTGGGGAATTGATTCTGTCTGCAAGTATCCCGAAATACCCCGAGCACACGCATCTAGAACTCGGTCTAGATTGAGAAATAAAGGAGAACTCTGTCTAGATTGAGAAATTAAGGAATAAAAGGATCTAGTTCAAACTTCTGGGAACTAGTGGTAGACTGGTAGTGGCATTGCCTGCATAAAGGAATAAAGGGATCCAGTTCAAACAAACCTGTTTACATGCTGCCTCCCAGGAAGCTCTGGCACCAGGCAGCGTCCGGCCTGGGATCGCTTGCCTAGTGGCATTTGCCTGCTTCTCTTCATATCGTTTCCATGAGCTAACAAAGAGTGGTTCATCTTTCAAACCGAGGTTGATAGATACGAGTGCAAGATGTACTCCCTCCGTCAGCATAACAATGCAATCCTACGTGCTGTTTGCTTGTCTTATAATTCGTATTTTTCGGCTTATTTTTTTAGCCGGAACGATATTTTTCTCTCACAACAAATCAGTCGGAACGGTATTTCAGCTTGTTTTTTCGACGAAGCGAACGAGCCCTAGTTTCCCGAGGAAGAATTAGTGGAACCGAGAAATGATGCATGTGCCGTTGCTACATTCGCTTCAGTGCACACTGTAGCAGGCACCGTCAGACATGAAAATGACTGTCTTTAGGAACCGTGATCCAAAATATAAGACCCATTGGCGCTATAGACAAAGGGTTTACTACCTATTTTGGTCTTCTCCAACAAGAAGAACCTAAAAATAACCCTTTTTATAAATGGGTTTTAAGAAAAGAGAATACTCAGATTTATGTTATATTTCTTCTAACATCTAAAACATGTCTTCCATATAGGTACTCTATTAAAGGCTATAGATATTCAGCTCGTTCGGCTGACACACAAGACTACTGTGTACTAGTTTGTTCCGGCTGGTTTTGGCTGATTCAATAGTGTTCTGTGAGAGAGAATAAGCTGAAATAAATTGAGACTAGCCGAGCCAAACACGCTGAGTCATAGACCCAGCCCGTTTGGCACGGCTCCAGACAGCTCTGGCTCCTGCTGCAATTTCACTGTTCATTTACTGTAGCTAGAGCCGGTTTTCTCTCCTTCCCTCTCCCTCTCATAGACCGTCACAGCCAGCGGTGAAGCAGGAAATTTTGGCTCCCGCAGCTCTACGTGTGTCAGTGAGAGCGAGGGAGATGAGAGAGAAAAACGGATTTCGTGTACAGTGCTCGCACAGTATTCCTGCAAGCTTGTGTCAGAAGGAGCCGGATCCGGCTGAATCTATACCAAACGGGGAATTCCGCGACGGGTGGAGATAGCCTTACCAGTACCAAAGCACACACTAGCAACAATTTAATGCACAGCCATGCAGTCCCTTGCATATCAGCCACACACTAGCAATATTTTAATCAATCCTTACGTGAATGGACAGCATGCATACTAAGGGTGCGTTTAGATCTAAAAAATTTTGAATTTTGGCTCACTGTAGCATTTCGTTTGTATTTGGTAATTAGTGTTTAATTATGGACTAATTAGGTTTAAAAGTTTCGTCTCGCGATTTCTCGACCAACTGTGTAATTAGTTTTTTTTCATCTATATTTAGTACTCCATGCATGTGCCGCAAGATTCGATGTGATAGTTACTATGCAAAATTTTTTGGCAACTAAATGGGTAAGGGTGTTTGGTTACGGCTGTTAAAGTTTAGCTCATATCGCATCAAATATTTAATACATGTATAGAGTATTAAATATAGATTAATTATAAAACTAAATGTACAGATTGAGATTAATTTATAAGATGAAAATTTTAAGTCTAATTAGTCTAAGATTTAATAATGTGGTGCTATATTAACATGTGCTAATGATAGATTAATTATGTTTAATTAATTTGTCTCATGTAGTACAACTGGAATCTATAATTTGTTTTTTTTATTAGTATGCAAATGCCCCACACGACATCTCATGTGACATCTAATATGTCATCTTTTAAACTTTAGTCCATGTAACAAACATTCTCCTAAGTTAAGCTACTAGTACATAGGATAGCTATATTTGTATTTTTTCTCGGACATGGCATACTCCTTATTATTGTATTCTTTGGCGGACAGTTTGAAACCAATGTCAGTCTCATAGATTCAGCGCATGTTTAGTTTCCACCCCAAAATCTCAAAAAGTGTTACAGTATTCATCACATCGAATTTTGCGATACGTGCATGGAGCATTAAATGTAGACGAAAAAAAACTAATTGCACAGTTTGGTTGAAAATTACGAGACGAACATTTTAAGCCTAATTAGTCCATGATTAAACATTATTTATCAAATAAAAACAAAAGTGCTACGTTAGCCCCAAATTCCAAAATTTGAACTAAACACGCACTCATACGTACGGCAGCATGGAGGCTTCTGGGTTTGCATGCCCGCAAGCGCAACGGCAGGAATACTGAAATTGACACATGCCCGTCAGCGTAAAGTAGTCGGTGAGGCTATATCGTCCTGTTAGCTTGCTTACGAGCCTAATTTTTTTAGGCAACGAATAATATTTTTCTCTTAAAATAAATTAGTAATGGTACTTTATCAGCTAGGTAGTTTTTTTTGCTATCACGTAAGAGCAAGGCTAATAATACAGTCGGCTTGCTGGCTGTAAGGTTTCTTGCAGCCTTCTCTCAGCCCACTCATACAGTAGTTAGCTCTTTACAGTTAATACATGGCCCACTTGTCTCTCTCACAGACTTTTTTTGGTTCTTGTGCCCAAGCCGACTGTAAGCTTACAGCCCGCTTCTCCTCTCTCTCCTCCCCTCTTCTCCACCTTAATATTTAGTCGGCTTACAGCCTGCTATTATACTTGCTCTAATACGAGATTAGGACGTCAGCATGGAAACATCCTTTTCCTGCCCATGTGCATGTGCATATGCTGAATCCAGCTTTGCTTTCGGAAACCAACACATAAAAGAGAACCCTGATAAAAGAGAACCCTGATTAATTCTGGAAAACGGAGGAACTAAACATGGCCCTAGTGCCTGCAACCTGCGCGGCATGCGGCGAACAGACCGTCGCATGTCGCGTTGTAACGCTGCCACCTGTTGAGGTTGCCATCAATGAGCATTTACAACCCTGCTACTGACGGTTCGGGGCTGTCAATGATCATTACTATAGTGTACTAAAAAGAGAACCCTGATTAATGAAATGAAGCATCTAGCCGATAAACGCGGTCGCCCATTTCGCCAGAACGTCGAAAAAGCCACCGAACCGGGCATGTCCTGAGAAAGATGATGAGTGATGGCCGCCCTGCTCGCGCGGATGCCGAGCCACGCTTCGACAGTAGCCCCACTGCAGTGCTGCGAGGCTGCGACACAGGCTCACAGTGACGCTGTCTCACTGACCTGACCCCGTGCCGGTGCCGTGCGCCCGTGCCACGTCTCCGTCAAGTCTAACAGCAATGCGTAGACCACCACCGTAGCCGTTGGGCGTGGGGGCAGCGGGATGACTCGTCGCCATGGCGGAACGCCCGGCCAAAACTTCGAGTCCTGGTCTTCTGTCGCTTTGCGAGCTGTAGTTACACTTTACACGCCCGTGAGGCGCAAAGCGCGATGGAGAAGAGATGTCTGAAACGAGACTAGTTCATGTCCTCCAAGAAGAAGAATGGATTCGTACAAGAAAAGAAGAAGAATCTGAATCTTCCTAGCTTCATCTGTCTCTAATGAAAGCTCATGCTCCTGCTACTTGGCTGAACTCGCCTTCCCTGCATACGCCTACATCGATGGTCATCGTCTTCTCTCCGTTCTCCCCATCCTTGGGCGAAGACACCACTCTGCAGCAATTTCGCCTGGGGGACTGCAAATCATGTTACATCGAATCAGTGACCCATTTATTTAGAGATGAAACATCGGAGTTGCCTGGCCCCGTTCGGCTGGATTAATTAGGCTTAATAAATTCGTCTCGTAGTTTTCAGAGGAGCTATGTAATTAGTTTTTTTATTAGTATCCGAAAACCCCTTCCGACATCCCAAAACATCCGATGTGACATCCAAAAATTTTCATTTCGCGAACTAAACACACCCTAAATATACATTTTGTAATTAATCTAATGGTATTTATTTTATATCATAAATATTTAGGTGATATACTAAAACATGATACTGTCCCGAAATTGCATTCTAATGTTTGAATCCAGTGACTAAAGTTTAGAGGGTATCGTGTGGGTATCGCATGGGATGTTCGGATACTAATAAAAAACCAAATTACAGAATCCGTCGGTAATCCACCGGACGAATTTATTAAGCCTAATTAATCAACCATTAGCATATATTTACTATAGCACCACGTTGTCAAATCATGAATTAATTAGGCTTAAAAAATTCGTCTCGCAAAACTATTTAAATTTGTGCATTTAGTTTCGTAATTAGTCAATATTCGATACTCCAGGTGTCAAAGACGACTGAAGTTTATCCAAACACCGAGATTGCCTCTTACGGAGCAACCTAATGGTCTACGGCACAGTTTTGGTGATTCCGTGCTTTAAAAGAGTTTGGCTATGTCCAGCAATGCCACAGCCAGTTTGTGCATTGGCCAGTTGTCTGTCCTCTCTAAAAATGGCAATGCATCATGTGTTGTAGTTATTTGGATGCTATGCAAGAGAAGGAATGATGTGGCACGAAAGATTACCCTGTCCCAGAGCCCGGGGTCAGGCTTCTTCAGGACGACGATGTGATCGAGATGCGCGTCCGGGTCGGCTATGTCCCACCGGCACGCGGGCCGCGTCTCGTTCGGGTGGCGCCACCGCTCGTACCGCGTTACCGTGGTCTCCCCGCCGCCGCGCCCGGCCTGGCGCCGCGCCGACGACAGGTAGTACACGGCGGGCTTCTGGCACGGGCTGCGCGCCAGGGGCCTCGTGTTGAACGCGTACGCCGTGTAGTCGGCGCGGCGGTACCAGTTGAGGAACGTGCGCGCCGGCATCTCCATCTCCCGAGGCGACATTATGCCCCTAGCCACCAGCACCGTGAACCCCCACGCCACGGACACCGTCCAACGGTTGGCGCCGTCGTAGCAGATGGACTGCTGCATCAGCCCCGCCGTGTCCAGCTTCACCGGTCCGTCGAACAGCCGCCGCACCGCCGCGGGGCGCCACCTCGCGTCCGGGAACAACGGCTTCACGACGTCGAGGTGGTGCAGCGTCACGATCGGCGCAACCGGGTGGGACGCGAGGAGGCCCAGGAGGTCGCCGTACACGTCGTACTGGTGGAACCCCGGGTGCTTGGTGAGCGGCACGCCCAGCTCCGCCATGCACGCCTGGATCCGGTCATCGCTGCCGTACAGCGCCGGGTACCGGCGGAGGCAGCCGTCCTGCATCCGCGCGAGCGCCTCGGCCAGCGGGCGGCTGATGGCGAAGCCGCCGCCGCCGTACGCCATCCCGTAGGAAAAGTAGATATTCTGCAGGTGGCTCTCGGAGAGGGAGCCGATGTAGTAGGGCTGGCGGTGGTCGAACTTGTTGAGCACGGTGAGGAGGTTGTCCGGGAAGAAGACGGTGTCGTCGTCGCCCATGACGAACCAGCGCACGCCGGGGAGGCCGAGGCGGAACGTCTCGGAGACGATGCGGGAGATGCGGATAGCGGAGCGGTGGCCGCGGCGGTGCGTGTAGGGGAACGCCGAGGTGTCGGACGAGATCCTGATGGCCGGGAGCCCCGTGCGCGCCGTGGACATGTTGGACTCGCGCACCTCGCGGTCCAGCCACACGTAGCCGCGCATGGCGCCGCGCGGGCGCCACCACACCTTGATGTACTCTTTACGCTTGTCCCAGAACCGCGACGACGCCGCGATGCCGAACACCACGTGCTGCAGCGTCGTCGCCGTGGACACAGCCGCGGCGGAAGGGGGAAGCTGCTTCTCCGCCGCCGTCGCCGCCGCCGCCGCCGTGAGGTTGGCGGACACCCGGGAGACCGACGCGGCGTCAGGCGCGCAGTTGGAGGCGGCCGACGTCGCGGAGGTGAGGAGGTGCAGCGTGTAGAAGAAGTAGAGGGCGGTGAGGGGGAGGAGGAGCAGGAAGAGGAAGCGGAGGAAGGAGGCGGTGAGCGTCTCCTTCCCGCCCCCTCCCTTCACCATCCCCGTCGCCGTGGCTGCTGCTCCTCACGGCCTCACCGTCACCGTCTCGAACGAACCCCTCGACGCCGCCGTCCACCACTTACTTGCCCGTTGGCCGGCCGGGCCGCGAGGCGCCCGATTTCGCCGGCGGAATCAGAACCGGTGGGATTTCGCGGGGGCGAGAGGCTCACACGGGTCGCGCATTCCCCTCCACATGTTGCTCCGCGCCGCCGCCTGCTGCCCTCTCTCTCCTCAGCTCGGGTTGTCTCCTCTCGGTCGGCGATTTGGGTGGGGGATCGGAGCGGTGGGTGGGTCGGCGAGCGCTTCGGTTTCGTGCCCGCTTTTGCCCACCTTTTTCTCCCCGTGCCGCTGCAGCTGTTGCATGCCTGCTGCTGCTGCTGCTTAATACTAATGGCGAGAGAGTATTTATTAGCGCGGCCTGGAGATTTGCTGCTGACGCTGGTATCGTTAAGGGCGTGTTTAGATCAAAAAATTTTTGGGTTTGGGGTACTGTAGCACTTTCGTTTTTATTTGGCAATTAGTGTCTAATTATAGACTAATTAGGTTCGAAAGTTTCGTCTCGCGATTTCTCATCTAACTGTGCAATTAGTTTTTTTTTTCGTCTACATTTAGTACTCTATGCATGTGCCGCAAGATTCGATATGACGGATACTACGCAAAAATTTTTGGTTTTTGGATGGAACTAAACGGAGCCTAAGGCCTTGTTTAGATGCCACCCAAATTCCAAGTTTTTTCACTCTCTCCATCACATTAATTTTTAGCCGCTTGCATGGAGTATTAAATGTAGGTAAAAAAAATAACTAATTACACAGTTTAGTTGGAAATCACGAGATGAATCTTTTGAGCCTAGTTGGTCCACGATTGGACAATATTTGTCAAATAAAACGAAAGTGGTACTATTCATCAGGTTGAAATTTTTTCGCAATCTAAACGAGGCCTAAGTTTGGTCGCATCCAGCATTCACTGAACCATGCGTGTGTGAAGAGAAGGGAGAGGATGTAACTGGTCTCGTTATTAACCTGGGCTGTGAAGATTTGGTAAAAACAAATCGAAGCGGAGATTTGGTAATTGAACTAAAGAAACGGAAGATTTGGTGCTCGTGTGGATTGGAGCCTGAATTTTGCTGGAATTTGGGTATTTCGTTGCCCCATTTGCGACGTACTACGCGGTTTTTCTTTTGCAGGACACAGCTAATCAGCTATTCCCGGTTTTGTTGGTAAAAAAAAAAGCCAGGCATTTGTTTTCCTTTTATGCACGCCATTTTGTTTGACGGAGTATTCGAGAGCGTATATACAGTGGAGACCATTTTGGTGCTCTGTTAACCAGCTCATCAGATAGGCCTCATTTAGTTGGCGAATTTTTTTAAGAAATGGTACTGTAGCACTTTCGTTGTTATTCGGCAATTAGTGTCCAATCATAGTCTAATTAGGCTTAAAAGATTTGTCTCGTGAATTTCGTCTAAACTGTGTAATTAGTTTTATTTTTTATTTATATTTAATGCTTCATGCATACTTCCAAAGATTCGATGTGATGAAAAATCTTGAAAAATTTTGTAAAATTTTAGAAACTAAACAGGCACATAGTCACCACGAAAATTCGAGTAATCGTCGGCTCTTGTTATATGGGAGCAGTGGCGAATCCATAATCCGAAATGAAGTTCATATAGTGGGTGCACGTACTATTGGGATTATTTTTTACTTTTTTTTTGTCGAGATCACACTTTGTGGCCGTTTGTTTGCCTTCAAACAAGCTCCGGCCTCGGCTCCTTCATCACTAATGAGCATTGTGTTGTCCTTACATTACCGACATTACCGTAGCGGATAAAAAAAAGAGCTCCGGCTCCGGCACAGGCAAAAGAGGAGCTAGAGGAGCCGCAGTTTGAAGGGTCCTCCTGGCTCCGCTGCTGTTGCACTACAGTAATGCTACATTTGCAGAGCCAAAGCCCCCCTGTACCAAACACTACGGGAGTGTTCGACTGAGCTGGATTATTTAATGTTCATGCTGGAAAACACTGTTTTTATGCTGAAATGTTGTGAGAGAAAAACACTGTTCCAGCTGAAAAATAAGCCGAACAAGCCGACTTAAAGTGCAGTCGAACTCAGCCTACCTTACTATGTATAGTGTGAATGTCTATAGGGTTCTGTCATCGTCCATCATCATCATTCACGTGATCTTTCTTCGACTCCATCAAGATGAATGCATTAGAACACCTTAATATAGTACGACCAAAAAAATTCTAATGCACATTACAATGAATGTCTCAACACATGTTTTGGTCTACATTCGCTTTATAGTGTGCTTAGTCCTCAAGAATATCCTTTGTGCCATACCTCAATCATCAATCCAAATCTTTGGGCCTAAGACACTTGTTGCTTGCGAACTCAAATGTGTATCCTGCAGCAAAGCACATGTTATTTTTCACAACACTTGTGTTAATCAATCATCAAAACCACCAGGTCCACCACATTGGAGCATGGATGTGTTCACCGATGAATCATATGGTGGCACATATAGAGGGACTTGTGAAGTCTGTGAGGGCCATCCAAGCCTAAAATGCAAGATGGGAGAGTGTTCTTAGTGTTTACCTAGTCTTCTCGACTTAGATTTTCATCAAGAAGATATTGGAGGTTTGTCACTCTTGGTGTTTTCTAGCACCTAGACAGCCTAACGAAGGATTATGTGACATTCCCTATGAAGTTTCTTACGGGGAGGCTCCGATTGGTGTTCATGATTTGACCCACCATTCCAGAGTGGAGAAGGGGCATTCACTAGTGGAGTTTTAAGGCTTTGACTCAATGAGGGGACAAAACTAATTTTTGGTGACTCTTCGGTGCTCCAACATAGATTAGGGGGTTGTGGATTATGTGCTTCAATGTGGATAGGAGGGGCGCAAAATTTGGTTGTCACTTTACCTTCCTTTCACTCCTGCATTACTTTCATGTCTTAGCTTTGTGCTTTAGTTTTGTTTTGTGCAAGTTTAATTGTGTGAAAACTAGGATTCCAAGATAGATTGCACTTAGCTTTAGGTTTATCTTCCACAACTAAGGACCTTATTCTTAGTGTGAACCTTACTAAGGACATGATTAGCTTCATGACCCTAAGGACTTCTCATTAGTCTGATCTTTTATAGTCCTAGGAGTCTCCGTGCAAGTGGTTCAGTAGACTTGCATAGGCCAAGGTTTGTTTGCACTTAATTTTTAGACCCCAATTCACCCCTCCCCACCCCTCTTGGGCCATTTGGAAAAATATTTATATTCAGCCCATGTGCACCCAATCGCTTGCATCTTGTTTATATGTAGTCCACTTGATTGTCTATAGTATGAGTGTTGGCGGTGAATGGCAGGGATGAACAAAATATGGCAAGTTGTAATTCTTTGTACCTTTTTACATACGAATTTATCTAGATATGTATTTCTCAAACATATGTTGTTTTGTCTCTTTATTGAGACTATGCCTGGGTGTACAATGCTTAAAACTAAACTGCATGAAAAATGACGGAGACCTAAGAATATTTTTCACCAATTACAAATCAAACGCAGTTGTTCTGGTGGTTAATAGAGGTAACACAACTCCTGAGCCTGATGATTTGGATGAGGATATCTCACCCATTGGTCCTGACCGTGTGAAGGAGAAAAGGGTGCTTTGACATGACACCCCTAAGGAGAAGAATAAGAGGAAGCATTTTATAGATTGGTGCATGAATTGTCTTGTGGATGCATATTAGTGAATGGCAACATGGCCATCATGGATATCATCCAATGGGAGCAAAGAAAGTGTTTAACATGCACATTTGTCACTTCAAAATGTGACCGAGTTCTTTTGAAGTTTCATTTTTAAATGAAGTGGTGTATTCTCTTAAAATTGTTTGCTTATCCAATAGAGAAGCAAGAAACAAATATAATTACCTATATGGCTCCTCACAACTTTATTAGAGACGGTGCCATGCATGATGCAAATTTTGAAAGATGTGTCAGAGATGGGGATCAAGCTGGCCAAGCTACACAAGATATTGGATGTTTGTTTAGTTGACGACATGGATATTGGAACTTTGCAAGATTATATTGCAACAACTTTGGTAGCATAGTATTGAATGTTGCAAACTTATTATTGTGGACCAACTTGTTTTGCACACACTTATGAATGTGGAGACCTATCATTTTCTTAAAGGAAAAATGATATAACCCTTATACAACCTAAAAACATAGTCCAAAAATGCAATATATGCTTATTCATTAGCAAAGTAAGACATCATCAACTCTAGGACATTTAGGTCATTTCATACTTAGCACAGACAATCTCCTAAATAGAAAATTAGGATCGCCAATACACTGAGATTGTCTAGCCAACGGATTCTCTAGATAGATAGCTTCTCAGAAAAATCTCTACTAAAACCACATCCCAAAAATAGGGTCATCGTGGACAATTGCTACTACTCCTGCTATTACTGCAAACACAAGACACATTTTTATTCATCAATAGAAACTTACATCATAGAATCAACACAGATGTGTGAGATCTTCCATATATCCTGATAATAATTACTTCACTTCTATACTTTGCATCCATGTATTAGATACAATTTTTGTATATATATACTCGCAATGATTATTTCATTTTTTATACTTTGCATGCATGCTCTAGATATAGTGTTTTTAAATAGTATAAAGGAGGGATATTGTAGCCATCTTTAATAGTTTTTTGGTCCATGTGCAAGAGATAAAATGTGCTTGTACTCTCATTTTTTTTTCTTTAAGGTAAGGTTTGACCAAGCATGGTCTTAGACTTGATATTTCAATGGAGATATTATATATTATAATGTCCATGACTATTCTTGTTATCATATGGCGGTTGTGGTGAGAACCGATAAAAGAGAAGATTCATGGGTTTTATAGGGATAAGAAATGGTTAAGTTGATCTGAATATAAATGGACTAGAGGGTAGAAATTGGGTAAAAAACTAATATACCTTTAGTTATTCCACTTGAGATACTTTTGGGGACAAAAAATTGTATAATGGGCATTAGTTACTGCTACCATCTTTTGAAAAATATGAAACTCCCTCCGTCCTAAAATGCTAGGACGGAACGAGATTAAATACGACCACATATACGAATATGGGTATTTGTTTCTTTCTAGGATTTAAAGTCAGATGAGGATAGTGTAGGATATTCATACCCATCCAACATGCATATTAGAAATTTGACTTAGTATCAAATTTGGATATAATATGGATATTAAATGTCTAAATTTATATACAAATTATTCATTTAGTATTTGAATATTTTTAGACAGACGAATATTGATAAATATCCATCCTATTTTCATGACTACTAAAACGAATGTCATTGTATTTTTAGCATAAGTAAATAATAATCCTAAATTAGACCAACTTTATACATAAGATACCAATATTTATGATATATAAATAAGTATCATTATAACTATTACAAAATGTATTTTCATAGTATACATATCTGATGTCATAAATGCCAATGCCCTTTTGGTAAAATTTGAAAAAAGGGGTTTGACTTATACACAACTAGATGGAGAGAATATTTTATTCATCGATGTAAAGCTTACAGTATAATACTCCCTCCATTTTAAAAAGGTTGCAGTTTTATTTTTGTCAAAGTCAAAGATTTCTATATTTGACCATAAATTTCTAGAAATATGTATAGTTTAACATCATAGTATTTAAGTTTTTTATTCATCATGAAAAATATTTTCATAATATAATCCTTATGTTGTTAGACCATTCATATTTATAGATATTAATGGCCATAAATGTTTGACTCGGGACAAAGCTAGAGCATCGCTTTGTGAATTGAAGGAGTATCAAATATATACTTTCATACTTTTTAAGAAAATGTGTGAGATCTTCCCTGACTCATAGTGATTACTTCACTTCTTGATTATCATGCTTGCATGATGCAACTATAGTATTTTTTATAAAGCAAAGCATGGGTAGTGTAGTCATCTTTAATATTTTTTTGGCCTATGTTCAAAACAAAATGAGCCTTGTAATTTCAAATGGAGGAAGTATACATGTGTTATAATCATAAAAAAGAAATTCAGAGCTACATAGTGGTAGAACCGCCCGAAATAGCACGCTTCCGGAGGCGCTCGTCTTTCACTAGACACTAAGCATCCCAAAAGTAAGCTACATCAGACAGTTCCATCGAGCACACCCCAAGGGAGAACTCGAACAATCCATATTTTTCATCCAGGATCTAATAATGAGAACAAGTTTATAATACTTAGTCTATTTTATACAACAAGAGTTCTCAGAAATACATTATTACAATACCAAGTTCATAGTGCGGAATTTAAATAGCAAAATTGAAATAAACATCTAACGATAAGATATAAGAATTCATCTGTGCCCACCAGAAGAATCCTCCACACAACAGTCACTCCTCAAGCTGCACCTGCAACAGGGGTAAATAAATCCTAAGTACACAATGTACTCGTAAGACTTATCCGACTAGTGGGAATAGTTTCTCGACTCCAAAGGATATGGTAAGCTTTATGGTTTGTTGGGTTTCCTTTTTGCGAAAAGCATTACTAATAGTGAATCCTTATGTATGTATTTTATTAGCAGTCATGATTAGTTTATAGCTAACCATTCTATGTAAGCACCTATTCTACTTTCAAGCAAGAGTTGAGCAATCAGATCTATTCACTCTCTTTCATCTTCCAGTTCTTACTATGGTGCTAGGTCATAGCCAAGCCATACCGTATCACACGATGATTCGTGAACTAATGTATCCCAGCTAGTTATCCCGAAACACATGCCTCGCCTGTACCCCAGGCACAAGCAAGACTGTAACACCCTCGGTGTTACACCATAAATCGTTTACTAAAACACTGCATGAGCATCATATTTTGTGTGTTGGTGCATGAAATATGGAGTGTAGATCAAGTTTCGTAACGCAAAATGAACCATAAAAACTTAAAACGAAAGGTTGTTCGCGACTTATGAAATTATCAAGTAAGGATGTTCGCAAATTTTTAGTGAACAAAAACACTATAGAACATATATGCGGAACTTTAATAAAGTTAGAAGTACAAACTTTGTAGATGACGATGAAATACCTACGGTCGAAAAATGAATTCACTAGCTAACTGGTCTAATAGCTTGGAAATCGAATTTGACGCGAATCCGATCAAGACTTAGTCGAATTTCTAAGGCTGAAAAATGGTTTGACAAAGCTATGTTTGACAATTTTTGTAGAGTAATTGGGTTAAGGAGTGGTGTGCTTTTATGGCTTATTTTAGTAGCTTGATATGCCCTCTTAAGTATAGAAAAGGTGGTTTGGTGATTGGATCAAAGGGTTAGATTTATAGAATGCTTTAAAAATCATGCGCAGCATGCTCTCGGCCGGTTTCATCGCATGGGCACGGTCACCGTGCCTCGGGCACTCGGCGTTGCAGCGTTGGCAGTCCGACGCACGCATGCATGCACACACACGCACCGCCATGCATGGTGGGACGCTGAGGCCAGTTGGCCTGGCCGCTCTGCCCTGCCGTGTCACTGCCATTGACATCGTGGGCCTGAAGCCCTATTCGGTACGCTGCCGCCTGGCCGCTCTGCCTTGCCGTGTCGCTGCCCTTGCGTTGCATCGTGTCGTGTCTGCATTGCGCTGAGCTGTTCCTCTCTGACGGGGCGGATGCCTTCCGCACGTGGCCATCCACACCGTCAATACGCCATTAATGGTGCCGCAACGCGTGGGCCACGGCCTATTGCCGACGCACTCGCTCGTCCACTACTTTTGGGATGAGGGTCACTCAGCCACGGCACCCACACCCCACCAAGACGCGTCTCAATCGAAGTCTGACTGAGCCCCGCTGTTGTCTCGTCCGCCCACGTTCCCGTGCTTTCTCTCTGCTGTCGCCGTCGCCTTGCGGCCATGAGTGCTCCTAGGAGGAGTCACTGCTATTTAATTTGCCTCGACCGCACCTATGCTCTCTTGTCCTCTCACCGCCTATGCCACCCGCAACCTTGATGATGGTCGGCCGGGCGCTAATTTAGCGTTTCCACCTCGGCGAGTCATTAAGGCCACGCTTGGCCGTGGGTGCGGACAACTCACTCGCCTATCGCCCACTGCCCAATTAGCTACAGCACTACCTTCGCTTAGATCCTTCCTTCACCCTGCACACCTCAGCCTAGCTACTACTAGCCCGCTTTGGTCGTTGGCGCGACAATGTCAACATAGTGCGCCACCACATTCCACCATCACACGTGGCTAGCTTGGTTCAGGGAATCCTCGGACAAACTATCACCACAGAAGTAACCAGGGTACGATAGTGGTGCTTTAGAGTTAGCTAGCTCTCCTCATGGTGGCTTAGGGTGGCTGGCGTGGTCGTGCTGTCGTCGTGCATGGCCACGCGCCATGGCCACCACTTCCTTGAGGTCCACCACCCCAGTAACTTCGGCTAGGGTAGGCGCTAGGGTTGTAGTTGTTGTTTGGCTCACTATCAGGGTCGGGGTGGGTCTCGGATGGCCGGCGTGGTGGTCCAGTGCCATCACCGCCGCATCGGTGTGCACGGGGGTGGCCGGAGGACCTGCCCGTGGTAAAGAAGCAAATGGGGAGGGGCTTATCTGTATAAGCACAGACTATAGGAATAGTGTTATGGACCTCGGGGTGAATCACCGGTAGCTCAAAGGTATTTTCACAAAAGATGTCGGCACGCGCGGGCCTCCTAGTCACGGTCTATTTCCACGCGGATGGGCCACGTCCCGCATGGGCTAGGCCCGTGGGCCGAGCATGTGCGCGCATTGTGCACGTGAGGGCCGCACCGCTCATTAGTAGGCCACGTGGGTTGAATTTGGTTTTCCTTTTTCCAGGGAATTAGTAAACGCTTTTGCAATTTAGTTTTGAGCTGATCTTTAGAAAATTATAGTAAATTCTGTAGGTGTCCAAAAATAGTGAAACAAAATTTATTAGGTTCACAAAAATGTGATCTATCTGTTAGTGTAGTTAGTTTACAGTTATCTCCCTTGGGGTGTGCTCGACGGAATCCACCCGATGTAGCTTGCTTTCGGGGTGCTTAGTGTCTGGTGGAAGACGAGCGCCTCCGAAGGTGTGTTATTTCGGGCAGTTCTACCACAGGTGGTATCAGAGATAATAATGAGTCTACGAGTTTCATAACTCTTTTCAATATCTAAAATTTGACCAAGAAAAGTTTTGTGAAAAGTAGGATGCGATAAAATTATGTATAAGCCCTAGTAATATGGTCTATCTAGGATAGCAGCACTAGTTTTATCTAATCAGTTTTCTACAGATACACTAACTTACGCTGCATAAGAATTGTTTGACGTACGAAAAGTGAGTGTGCGATGCACCGAAAATTTTTGTGAATGCCGCTATATTCTGGCTTGAGTGAACGGGTAGGCCGACGCATGCATCATGAAAAGAGAATCTCGTGTAAACTAAATTTTCCCCCTACACGTATAAATTGGACTAGTGAATTGATAGGATAATTTAAAAGAATGCTTTAATAAACGTCTTATCATTTCTCTAATCTCTTGTTCTTGATCTAGAGGGTTGTCCTAAATGGTTGGCTCTTATCTATTTTTAGATGAACTTGAGATCCGGTCGCAGGAGCAACAGTGCCAGAGCGAGCCATGGTCTTGGCGAAGGCCAAGGTGAAAGTGGCTAGGGCAATGAGAACGACAATGGGGAGAGCCATGTGGCCCCACTTCTAGCTCCTCCTGCTCTACCACCGCCGCCTCCGATGACTCATGCGGAGATAATGGTGGAGATATTGGCTGCTCATCGCGAGTTAGCCTGTGCCATAGAGCTATTAGCATAGGCTATCAGTGGCTTCAACCATGGAGGCCACAGAGGAAATGGTAGGAATGGGGTGGTGTCCACGGTCCTGAGGGACCCTACTCTTATCAGGATTTCTTGAAGACACACCCACCCATGTTCACGTCGACCACTGAGCCTCTAGATGTGGAGCATTGGCTTCGTGTTCTGGAGCAGAAGTTTATGCTGCTCACTGTAACTAAGGAATAGAAGGTGCGCTTTGCAGCACAACAACTGTTGGGTTCTTCTAGTGCATGGTGGGACACCTTCAATGCCATGTAGCTGGTGGATCACCGTGTGACTTGGAAGGAGTTTACTGCAGCTTTCAGAGAATATTACATTCCAACTGGTGTTCTAAACAGAAAGTTGACAGAGTTCCTGGACCTGAGGCAAGGGAGCATGTCTATGATAGACTATGTAAACAAGTTCAACCATTTATCATAGTATGCTAGGACTAACGTTGATACTAATGAGAAGAAGAGGGACCGTTTCTATCGCAACCTCTCTTGCAGTCTATAGAAAGAGTTATACATAGGAAACTACAAGACGTTTGGTGATATCATGAATGCTGCTATTGCCATGGAGGGACTGCAGCATGACTCTCAGGCTAAGTGGAAGTGCAAGCAGGTGACTACTAGGTCTTCTAGTCACCCCCAGGCTCAGAAAGTACAAGTTGTCAGGCGGGTGCCCTATCAGTCTTTGGGTGGGCATTCATTTCGATAGCCTCAACAGACCTACCAGGCACCTTCCACCTAGTACTATGCACCTACTCAGCAGGTGCAACAATAGCAGCCCCAGAGACAGCAGGTCCCACCTCATCAAGGATAGGGGAACAAGCCTAGTGCTTGTTTCAAATGTGGCAAGGAAGGCCACTATGCCCAGGAGTGTCCGCAAAACCTACCTACCCAGTCTGCTCAGCCCTCAGCCAACTCCCGTCTAATCAAGCAAACAATTATCAAGAAGAAAGTGCCAGTAAGCTGTTCTGGGCAAGTTAATTTCACAGAGGCTGAAGAAATCTTACAGAATGAACCAATGATGGATGGTATGTTTACCATTGATTCCCACCCAACGTATGTGTTGTTTGATTCTGGTGCATCACATTCATTCATGAGCATGGGATTTGCACACAGACATAATATACCTCATATGGCTATACCTATTGCCTATAGAATCAGTACTCTAGGTGCGTAGTTGTGCATTAATACTCGGACAGACACAGTTGGATTAGTGTTAGCCACTCACACTTACCATCTCCAGTTCATGGTGCTGCCTGTGCAAGGCATTGATGCAATTCTAGGAATGAACTGGTTGCGTGTATATGAGGTAGTCTTGGATCTAAAGTAGAGAGTTGTTGAGTTACGGCTTCCTTCTTCTGAGGATAGGATGCCTCTTCTTATGCCCTCAGATCCAGCCTTTCCTATTGCTGCTCATGCTGAAGCTTCTCCTGATCTTGCTTCTATTCCTATGGTATGTGAGTTCACGGATGTCTTTCCTATAGATCTACCTGGGTTGCCACCAGGATAGAGATGTGGAGTTCTCCATTGAGTTTGAACCTGGCACTGCTCCTATCTCTCGGCACCAGTACTGCATGGTCCCAAAGGAATTGGCTGCAATGAAAAGTAGTTAGAGGAATTATTGGAAAAAGGGATTCATCCGTCCTAACTCTTCACCATAGGGTTGTCCAGCCATTTTTGTAAAGAAGAAGGATGACACTCTTCGGATGTGTGTAGATTACTGCCCTCTCAATGCGATAACCATTAAGAACAAGTATCCTTTACCTCGTATTGATACTTTGTTCGATTAGTTAGTGGGGTGCCAAGGTGTTCTCCAAGATTGACCTTCGTTCATGTTATCATCAGATTAAGATTAGACCACAAGATATACCAAAGACAACTTTTTCTACTAGGTATGGGCTACATGAATACCTAGTCATGTCTTTTGGTCTCACCAATGCTCCTGCATTCTTCATGTATCTCATGAATTCAGTCTTTATGTTAGAGTTGGATAAGTTTGTAGTGGTGTTCATTGATGATATCTTGATATATTGCAAGAACAAGGAAGAGCATGCCCAACACCTTCAGATAGTACTAACTCGATTAAGGAAGCACAAGTTGTATGCCAAATTCAGCAAGTGTGAGTTTTGGTTAGATCGAGTGCAGTTTTTGGGACATGTTCTTACCCCTGATGGTATCTCTGTAGACCCAAGCAAGGTGCATGATGTGTTAAATTGGAAGTCTCCCAAGTCAGTGCATCAGATTCATTAGTTCCTTGGTCATGCTAGATACTATCGGTGTTTCATTCTTGACTTCTCCAAAATAGCTCAGCCGATGACCAAGCTGCTCTAGAAAGATGCCAAGTTTGTTTGGAACCTGGCTTGTGAAGAAGCTTTCCAAGCTTTGAAGAAATTTCTTACCACTGCTTCTATTCTTGCACAACCAGATATTGATAGACCTATTGATGTATATTGTGATGCCTCGAAGATAGGGTTGGGATATGTGCTTATGCAGGATGGGCGTGTGATAGCTTATGCTTCACGTGAGCTAAAAAGCACGAGGTGAATTATCCCACCCATGATTTAGAGTTGGCTGCTGTGGTGCACGCTCTAAAAATTTGGAGGCATTATCTGTTGGGAAATAAAGCACACATTTTTACGGATCAGAAGAGCCTCAAATATATTTTCACTCAGTCTGAGTTAAATATGAGGCAAATGAGATGGTTGGAATTAATCAAGAATTATAACTTGGAGGTTCATTATCACCCCGAAAAAGCTAATGTGGTAGCTGATGCTTTGAGCCGGAAGTCATATCAGATTGAAGAAACACCTTTGTCTCTCAACCATGCTGAGGTGCTAGCTCACATTGCCTTAGTCTTAGATTTACTGGAGCAGATTATCATAGAGCAAAGGCAAGACACTTCAAAAATTCCTCACATCAAGAAATTAATTGCTGAAGGGCGTGGTCCTCAGTTTAGTATTGATGAGCAGGGTGTAGTAAGGTTCAAGAACAGATTGGTGGTTCCGACAAATGAGGAGATTAGAAGAAAGATTTTGGATGAAGCTCATCATTCCAAGTTGTCCATCCATCCTGGCAGTAACAAGATGTACCATGATTTGCGTGACTTGTATTGATGGTCCAATATGAAGCAGGATATCACCAAGTATGTTGCGTAGTGTGATACTTGTGGCAGAGTTAAGGCAGACCATATGCGTATCCCAGGATATTTGCAGCCTTTGCCTATTCCTGTTTAGAAATAGGAAGATATTTCCATGGACTTCATTGTGGGTTTACCCCGCACTTCCAAGGGCTATAACTCTATTTGAGTCATTATGGATCGCCTTACCAAGTCCACCCATTTTCTCCCGGTGGATACCAGATATTCAGCCAAAAAGTATGCCAAGTTGTATTTTGATCGGATTGTGACCCAGCATGGAGTTCCTCTTACTATCGTCTCTGATAGAGGGTCAGTCTTTGTCTCTCATTTTTGGGAGCAACTCTAGGAATGTCTTGGTACTAGTCTCCTCTGAAGTTCAGCCTATCATCCACAGACTGACACCCAAACAGAAAGGGTAAACTAGGTACTCGAAGATATATTGAGAGCTTGAGCCATTTCCTTTCCTAAGAAGTGGGATGAATGCTTGAACTTAGCTGAGTTTTCTTACAATAATAGCTACCAAGAAAGCATTTGTATGGCACCCTTTGAAGCTCTGTATGCAAAGAAATATAGGACACCACTTAACTGGGTTGAAGTGGGAGACCATGGATATTTTGGGCCTGATTTTATCAAAGAAGCTCGAGAGAAAGTCAGTATTATTCAGAGTCATTTGAAGACAGCTCAGAGCCAACAGAAAGTTTATGCGGACAAGCGAAGAAGGCCTTTGCAGTTGGGGATCATGTGTACCTCAAGGTATCTCCTATGAGAGGGGTGCGTCGATTTGGTGTCCATGGCAAGCTAGCCTCTCGATATGTGGGCCCTTACAAGGTTTTAGAGCAGTGTGGTTCGGTTGCTTATTATCTCCAGTTTCTAGATATTTTATCGACGGTACACAATATGTTTCACGTATCTTAGTTGAAGAAATGTTTGTGGGTCCCTAAAGAAGCTATGGAAATTGAAGGACTTCCCCTCCAGCCTGACTTGACGTATATTGAGTATCCTATCAAGATCTTAGATGAGAAAGAAAGAATGACTAGAAACAGTGTGCTGAAATTCTATAAAGTTCAGTGGCAAAATCACTCGGAGGACGAAGCAACGTGGGAACAAGAAAGCTATAACTTGAAGCATTATCCCCACCTTCTTTCTAGTTAACCAAGGTAATTGTTTAAAAATCGGAATGTATTTCTTATCTCTTTTACCACTCTAGTCACATGAAATTTTGGGACGAGATTTTGTTTTAGGGTGGTAGATTTGTAACACCCTTGGTGTTACACCGTAAATCGTTTACTAAAACACTGCATGAGCATCAAGTTTTGTGTGTTGGTACATGAAATATGGAGTGTAGATCAAGTTTTGTAACTCAAAACGAACCGTAAAAACTTAAAATGAAAGGTTGTTCGTGACTTATGAAATTATCAAGTAAGGATGTTCATGAATTTTTATTGAACGAAAACACTATAGAATGTATATACAGAACTTTAATAAAGTGAGAAGTACAAACTTTGTAGATGACGATGAAATACCTACGGTCAAAAAATGAATTCACTAGCTAACTGGTCTAATATCTTGGAAATCGAATTTGACGCGAATCCGATCAAGACTTAGTCGAATTTCTAAGGCTGAAAAATGGTTTGACAAAGCTATGTTTGCAAATTTTTGTAGAGTAATTTGGTTAAGGAGTGGTGTTGTTTTATGGCTTGTTTTAGTAGCCTGACATGCCCTCTTAAGTATAGAAAAGGTGGTTTGGTGATTGGATGAAAGGGTTAGATTTTTAGAATGCTTTAAAAATTGTGCGCGGCATGCTCTCGGCCGGTTTCATCGCATGGGCGCGGTCACCGTGCCTCGGGCACTCAGCATTGTAGCATCGGTGTCAACAGAATATCGTCGACAGTCCACCGAGGGGTATCCCACGATGGTAGATTTGTCGGTGGGGGTGCGCGTAATCAGGAACCGGATGGTGACACAAGGCATAGAGACAATGATTTAGACAGGTCCAGGCCGTCTGATCGATGTAATACCCTACGTCCTGTGTCTTTGGTGTATTATATTGAGATGTAGTAGATAGATCTATCCGCTAGGGGACCCCTACCTCTCCTTATAGTCTAGAGGGGCAGGGTTATAAGGAAAGTATCCTATTTGGTACTATACAATAGCTTGCGGTGCACACCGAGCAGCACCGTGCACGCCTTGATCTTGTGGGCTAGGCCACCTCTGATGGTGTGGCCCATGTCTTGTCTTGTGGATACCGGGGGCCATACCCCCACAGCTAGTCCCCGAGCCTAACAGTAGGTGACATAGTCACGTGGTGCCAGGGTCAGAAAGTAGAAGACTAGCCGAGCAGGCAGCCAGTCCCCGAGCGTAGCCTCGAGATGAGAACAAGCACATTCACCGCAAGGTGAAGTGTGCCCACTTAGTCCCCGAGCCTACTAGAAGATGAAGAATGAATCTTGTAGCAGGGTCAAAGAAAAAGAAGTCTAAAAGCTTACTAACGTCGTCTGACATGCGCGTATCCAGACCCCAGACGTGCTGCCCAAGATCAGCACCCTGATCCTAACAGCATGGAGCAGCTTGATAGCACCCTGACGAGACATAGCAAGATGCGACCACCAAGGGAGCACCGAGGAGTCCCCGATGTCTCTGGCGATGATCGAGCACCGAGGAGCGAGGAGTCCCCAACGTCGCTGGCGATGACCGAGCACCAAGGAGCGAGGAGTCCCAGGAGTCACTGGTGATGTCCGAGCACTAAGGAGCGAGGAGTCCTCGGTGTCGCTGGCGATGACCGAGCACCAAGGAGTGAGGAGTCCCCGACGTCACTGGTGATGTCCGAGCACCGAGGAGCGAGGAGTCCCCGGTGTCGCTGGCGATGATCGAGCACCGAGGAGCGCGGGGTCCCCGGCGTCGCTGGCGATGACCGAGCACCGAGGAGCGAGGAGTCCCCGGCGTCGCTGGTGATGTCTGACCACCAAGGGAGGAGCGAGGAGTCCCCGGCGTCGTTGGCGATGATCGAGCATGGAGGAGCGAGGAGTCCCCAACATCGTGGGCGATGTCCAAGCACTAAGGAGGGAGGAGTCCCTGGCATCGCTGGCGATGTTCGAGCATCGAGGAGCGAGGAGTCCCCGGCATCGCTGGCGATGACCGAGCACCGAGGAGTGAGGAGTCCCCAGCATCGCTGGCGATGACCGAGCACTGAGGAGCGAGGAGTCCTTGGCATCGCTGGCGATGACCAAGCACCGAGGAGCGAGGAGTCCCCGGCGTCGCTGGCGATGTTCGAGCACCGAGGAGCGAGGAGTCCCCGGCGTCGCTGGCGATGACCGAGCACCGAGGAGCGAGGAGTCCCCGGCGTCGCTGGTGATGACCAAGCATCGAGGAGCGAGGAGTCCCCGGCGTTGTGGGCGATGTCCGAGCACCGAGGAGGGAGGAGTCCCTGGCGTCGCTGGCGATGTCCGAGCACCGAGGAGCGAGGAGTCCCCGGCGTCGTTGGCGATGACCGAGCACTGAGGAGCGAGGAGTCCCCGGCATCGCTGGCGATGACCGAGCACCAAGGAGCGAAGGAGTCCACGGCGTCGCTGGCGATGATCGAGCACCAAGGAGTGAGGAGTCCCCGGCGTCATTGGCAATGTCTAAGCACTGAGGAGCAAGGAGTACTCGGCGTCGCTGGCGATGACTGAGCATCGAGGAGCGAGGAATTACCGGTGTCGCTAGCGATGTCCAAGCACTGAGGAGCGAGGAGTCCTCGGCGTCGCTGGCGATGTTCGAGCACCGAGGAGCAAGGAGTCCCCGACGTCGTTGGCGATGTCTGAGCATCGAGGAGCGAGGAGTCCCCGACATCGCTGGCGATGTCCGAGCACCGAGGAGCGAGGAGTCCCTAGCGTCGCTGGCGATGTCCGAGCACCGAGGAGCGAGGAGTCCCCGGCGTCGCTGGCGATGTTCGAGCACCGAGGAGCAAGGAGTCCCCGACATAGGTGGCGATGTTCGAGCACCAAGGAGTCCTAGGCGAAGCTGTCAAGGTCCGAGCACCGACATAGGTGACAACGCCCATGCGGTAAAGTGTGCCCACTTAGTCCTCAAGTGTGAAGTATCCATGCGTCGAGGAGTAACTGGCATAGCAGGTGATGAAGCATGAGCGATGAACAGTCTAGTCAACTAGTCAGTGGCGAAGTGAGCATTGAGACAGCATCGGGGAGCGAGGAGTCCCTAGCGTCGCTAGCGATGTCCAAGCACCAAGGAGCAAGGAGTCCCCGGCATTGCTAGCGATGTCCGAGCACCGAGCACCGAGGAGTCCCTAGCGTAGGCGGTGATGTCCAAGCACCGAGGAGTTCCCGGCGAAGTTGGCGAGGTCCAAGCACCGATGTAGCTGACGATGCCCATGTGGTGAAGTGTGCCCACTTAGTCCTCGAGCACAGAGTATCCATGCGTTGAGGAGTAACCGGCGTAGCTGGCGATGAAGCACGAGCGACAAACAGTCTGGTTAATTAGTTGGCGGCGAAGTGAGCATTGAGTAGAAGCGACCGCTGAATAGTCTGATCAACTGGTCGGCGACGGAGTCCATGAACCAAGCGGTCTGACCAGTTGATCGGTGGAGAAGTCCGAGCACCAGGTGATCCAATCACCTAGACGATGATCCTACAATACAAACATGTAGAACGGGTAGTACATGATGTAAAGATATATGAACTCTGGAGAAAAAATAGCGTATAGTAGCTTGGCGATCAGTTAGGAGCGAAGATGTATTTAATATAAACCACCCGAACTAGTTAGTGTGTAGCTGAGTCTCCAGCCCTAGCTAGCCTGTTCACCATAACGCAAAGCGCAGAGCCCGTGCACGTGTAGGAGGAACAAGCATCGCTAAGGAGCCGCTGCCGACCACCCATAACGTAGAGGGTAGACGCTCGTGCATGTGTAGGGAGGAGCCAGAGATAGGCCGTCTCTGGAGGCGTCCGAGCATCAACAGGACTGTTCGGAGGTTCGGAAAATCATTTGGAGAGCAAACATGGAGAAAACAGTTCGGAGAAATATTATGGCGATATACGGAGATTGGAGAACATTTAGAAGAATATTAAAACGTGACTTAGCTTTAGACAGAAAGTCTAGGTCGGCATTGACGATGAGCTCCTGGCGGGCAGTGAGTTGTTGGTGAAGGCGACCTCGGAGGTGGTTCCGAGATCGGATCTACTGTCACGGGGGCTAGTGTAGCCAGTGATGAATCATCGTCGTGGACCGACATGGATCTCTATGGGATTGTTGACTGAGAACGCGCTAGTTGATTTGAGGTCCATCTGGCTCGCCATGGGTCAAGCGCACACCCCTACCTAGCGCGCTAACTGTCTAAATCGCTGTAGGGTATTACGTCGATCAGACAGCCCGAACCCGTCTAAATCGCTGTCTCTACGTCTTGTGTCACAGGACGTAGGGTATTACGTTGATCAGATGGCCCGAACCTGTCTAAATCATTGTCTTGGATGGCCGACGTGGTGGTCCAGTGCCATCGCTGCCACGCTGGTGTGCATGGGGGTGGTCGGAGGACCCACCCGTGGTAAAGAAGCAAATAGGGAGGGGCTTATCTGTATAAGCGCAGACCGTAGGAATAGTGTTGCATACTTCGAGGTGAATCACCAGGTAGCTCAAGGGTGTTTTCGCAAAAGATGTCGGCGGGCGTGGGCCTCCCAGTCGCGGGCCATTTCCACTCGGATGGGCCGCGTCCCGCGTGGGCCGCACCCGAGGGCCGAGAGTGCACATGCGCTGCGCGCGTGAGGGCCGCGCCGCTTGTTAGTGGGCCGCGCGGGTTGAATTCGGTTTTCCTTTTTCTAGGGGAATTAGTAAACGCTTTTCTAATTTAGTTTTGAGATGATCTTTGGAAAAGTATAGTAAATTCTATAGGTGTCCTAAAAATAGTGAAACAAAATTTGTTAGGTTCACAAAAATGTGATCTATCTGTTGGTGTAGTTAGTTTATAGTTATCTGTGATAATGATAGATTCATTAATTCATTTAGAAAATTTAGCATTATTTAGCTTAATATTTGTAGGAATTTTTGTGGCAGATTGGTAATAGCTTTAGCCATGAAATTTTTATAGTAGGTTCATTAGATTATTATGTGCTCATTGTAATTTTTGTAGCCCTATAGTAGGTTGATAAATATGGTAGCTAGTACTCCTTGTTTTATTATATATGTATTAAATTGGTATTAAGAATAAGGACGCCTTTAGTTGCTAAGATAATACATGCAATGTTTCATACATGTTTAGTGCTAATAATAGGTAACTTAACATCTTAGGTCGGTAGAGCTAGCTGAAAGCTCTAGTTTGGTTTTGATAAATTGATGGAACCCTAAGTGCTAACCTAGTTTATCAAGTGATCATGATATAGGTAGCATACTCCAAGTGGTGAAGCAAATGAAGATCATGACATGATGATGGTAATGCCATGATGATGATCAAGTGCTCAGACTTGAAAAGAAGAAAGAGAAAAACAAAAGGCTCAAGGCAAAGGTATAAATGGTAGGAACTATTTTGTTTTGATGATCAAGACACTTAGAGAGTGTGATCATATTTAGGTTTGATAGTTGTACTATTAAGAGGGGTGAAATTCGTATCGAAATGCAGTTATCAAAGTGCCACTAGATGCTCTAACTCATTGCATATGCATTTACGATCTAGTGGAGTGCTAACATCCTTGAAAATATTTGTGAAAATATGCTAACACATGTGCACAAGGTGATACACTTGGTGGTTGGCACATTTGAGCAAAGGTTAGGAACTTCACCAGCGCCTTAGACAGAAAAGATGGAGGTCACTGTAAGTGACCGAACGCTGGTCTTTGAAGGACCGACGCGTCCGGTCAGTAGCAGCAGAAAAAGCGCAGCGTTGGTCATCGACCGGATGTTGGCGCTGAAACGACTGGACGTTGGTTAGCTGCGTCCGGTCACACTAACATGGTCGCGCACAGAGGAGTCACCGAGTGACCGGACGCGTCCGGTCGTGAAAAGTCATCTCTGGATGCTTACTTGAAATGACCGGACGTTGGGGTTCAGCGTTCGGTCACTTTGAGCTGCTGCGTCTGGTTGTCACTTGACCATTGAGATCGGGCGATCAACATTTGAAGAGAGGGGACACATGGCACGCATCGTGTGACCGGACACTGAGGTCCAGCATCCGATCGATATGACCGGAGCGTTCGGTCACCCCGTGTTGTGCCTAGTGAAGGAGTACAACGGCTCTATTTCATGGGGGCTTCTATTTAAGCTCCATGGCTGGCTCAAGCTCACTCTCTTGGCCATTTGTATTGACATAGCAACCTTGTGAGCTTAGCCAAAGCTCTCCCACTCATCCCCATCATTGATTCATCATCCTTGTGAGATTGAGAGACAATCCAAGTACATTGCTTGAGTGTTTACATTAGAGGCACTTGGTGTTCGTGTTTCACTGCGGGATTCGCTTGTTACTCTTGGTGGTTGCTGCCACCTAGATGGCTTGGAGCAGCGAGGATCATCGAGCAGAGAGTGGTGATTGTCTCTGGCTCTGATCGTGGTGATTGTGAGGGGTTCTTGACCTTTCCCCGGCGAAGAGCCAAAAGGTACTCTAGTGGATTGCTCGTGGCTTGTGTAGTCCTCATCTTGTGTTGGTTGTGCGGCACCCTATTGAGGGTTTGGCATGTGATGGCAATTAGCTCGTGAACCTCCAAGTGAGTGAATCGTCACAACGAGGACTAGCTTGCCGGCAAACAAGTGAACCTCGATAAAAAAATCATTGTGTCATCATTTGATTATGAGGTGATTGGTCTTTATTGTTATTCATTCTTGTGATTGATTGGCTCCTTCCTTGACACGGCGGTATAACCTTCTTGCTCACTCTCATTACATTACCGCAAACTAGTTATCAAGCTCTTTAGTGTAGCTAGTTGTGAGAGCTTGTTTATTTGGTTAGTGTGGCTCTTTAGTTAGCTTTTGAGAGCACACTAACTTAGTGTAGTGTCATAGCTATTGTGTGGATAGAAACTATATAAACTAGAATTGTGGTAGGTGGCTTGCTTTTTTAGTAGGCTAGCGCAACACTTGCTTCGCCTCATAATTGTCTAACTGGTTTGTTAAGTGTTGTTGTAGAAATTTTTAATAGGCTATTCACCCCCCCTCTAGCCATTAGGACCTTTCACTAGCTTAGTAGCTTGATAGATGTATTCTTATTTTAAGAGTTGTCGTTGCCATATTACTAAGTGTTGCATTATCATTTCATGTATGTAGATAACGAGTTGGTAGAGTTCATGACTGTGGGCGAGCAGGAGTACAAGGAGATCATCGAGGAGTACGAGGAGGAGATTCTCATATAGGAGGGAGCCCTAGAGCCATTAGTTGCTGACTTTATTGACACCTCGCCTGCCCAAGGTAAGCCTCGGTGCATATCCCTTATTTTGAATTATCACTGGATATATATATGTGATGTGCATTTACGTTACAGGTATTTTATGGAAATTACATGCATAGATATACCTACCTATGAGTCCTACTAGCATAGGTCGAGTAGCTGCTGTGCTTAGGATTTCGATAGCGTGAGTAACCTGCCGCTACTCACAATATGTGATTATTATTATCACTCATGATAAAAGTGATTATTATTATCACTCATGATAAAAATGGTGAAAGGAAAAATAGAGACCGGGTGGGGATATGGTATGGGTATTGGTGGGTGTAAGAGGTTGTGTCCTACGGCCAACAGGGCATAGCTTGATTACACTATTTTCCCTATCTGTGTCGGTTAAGGGCCGGCCGTTGCATTGGGTTCTAAGCAAGTCACAGATTTATTATCCTAAACACATACTTATGTATGGGCGCGGGAAGGTTCATTGTTCTCTTGTCATGGGTTCCGGCTCTTTTTGGACTGACTGATTGGAGGCGGGGATGGTGGAGGTCTAAGCATCACACTGAGTTCGGGACTTAGGAGCGGGGCCTTGGAGTCCAAGTTTTGATGTGGACCTAGACCCCGTGATAGGAGGGTGGTGGGTTGGTCTTGCTTGTGCCTAGAGTACAAGCGGGGTATGTGTTTTAGAGTACCTAGCTGGGCACATTGATTCACGAATCGTTGGGCGATCCGGTATGACTTATCTACAGTCTAGCACCATAGTAAGAACTGAAAGATGAAAGGTGGTGAAATGGAACTGTTTGTTGAACTCTTGCTTGAAAGTAGAACAGGTGCTTACATAGAATGGTTAGATAATAAACTAATCATGACTACTAATAATAACCATGCATAAGGATTCACTATTAGTACTGCTTTTCGTAAAAAGGAAACTCAGCAAACCATAAAGCTTATCATATCTCTTGGAGTTGGAAAATTATTCCTACTAGTCGGATAAGTCTTACGAGTACGTTGTGTACTTAGGGTTTATTTACCCTTATTGTAGGTGCAGCTTAAGGAGTATCCGTTGTGTGAAGGATTCTTCTGGTGGGCATAGACGGATCCTTGTATATTCTCGATAGATGTTTATTTTTATTCGCTGTTTAATTTCCGCACTCTGAACTTGGTACTGTAATAATGTATTTCTAAGAACCCTGATTGTATGAAATGGACTAAGTATTATAAACTCATTCTCATTATTGGATCTTGATGGAAAATGTGGATTATTCAAGCTCTTTCTTGGGGTGTGCTCCATGGAACCCGCCCGATGTAGCTTGCTTTCGGGGTGCTTAGTATCTGGTGGAAGACTGAGCGCCTCCGAAGGTGTGTTATTTCGGGTGGTTCTGCCACAAAGACCAACCCACCACTCTCCTATCAAGGGGTCCAGGTCCCCGTCCAAACTTAGACTACAAGCCCCCACTCCTGAGTCTCGGACTCAGTGTGGTGCTTAGACCTCCACCATCCCTGCCTCCAATCAGTCAGTCTGGAAAGAGCCGGAACCCACGACAAGAGAGCAACGAGCTTTCCCACTCCCATAAGCAAGTATGTGCTCAGGATAATAAGTCTGTGACCTGACTAGAATTCATAGCAACGGATGGTCCTTAACCGACACGGACAGGGAAAATAGTGTAACCAAGCTATGCCCCATTGGCTGCGGGACACAACCTATTACACCCAACAATACATGTACCATATCACTGCCCGGTCTCCATTTCCTTTTACCATTTTATCATGTGAGTAATAATAATAATCACCTATTGTGAGTAACGGCAGGTTACTCATGCTATCGATAGCCTAAGCATAGTAGCTACTCGACCTATGCTAGTAGGACTCATAGGTAGGTTATCTATGTATGTAGTTTCAATATAAATCCTATAACATAAATGCACATGACATATATATATATATATATATATATATATATATATATATATATATATATATATATATATATATATATCCAGTGATCATTCAAAAAAAAGGGTTATGCACCGGGGATTGCCTTGGGTAGGCGGGGTGTCAGCAAAATCAGTCACTGGTGGCTCTAGGGCTCCCTCCTGTATGAGAACCTTCTCCTCGTACTCCTCGATCATCTCCTCGTACTCCTGCTTGCCTACAGTCATGAACCCCACCAACTCGTTCTCTACATACATGCAATGATGATGCAACACTTAGTATTACGACAACAACAACTCTTAAAATAACAATACATCTACCAAGCTATTAAGCTAACTCTAATGACTAAGATGCTAAGCTACCCATCCTTTGCACTAAATAGGTATAAAACATTCAAGTATTATCTTAGCAACTAAAATGCATTTCTTCTTTTATTAATGATTTAATGTATATTAAAACAAGGAGCACCTAACTACCTTATTTCTCGATCTATTCTAGGGCCACAAAAATTACAGTGAGAACATAATAATACAATGAACCTACTGTAAAAAATTTTATGAACAAAACTTTTACCAATTTATCACAAAAATTCCTACCAATATTAATCTAAATAATAATAAACACTATCAAATGATTTAATAAGCCTGAGCATCAACTTAGACCTGCATAATCTAGTCATACCATCAGATAGACAACATTTTTAGGAACTCAACAAAATTTATTTCATAATTTTTGGACATCTATGCGAATTGATATTAATTTTCAAAGTTTAGCTCAGAAATTAAAACATAAAGCTATTTCTAATTCCTTAAGAAAAGGAAAAATAAATTCACCAGCGCGGCCCACAACCATGCGAACTCGGCCCACTTGCGTGTAGCGCGCGCACGTGCGGCCCACGCACACAGGACGACCAACGGCGGGAGACAGCCCGCGCGCTGGCGCTATTGCAGAGACGCCCCTGCGCTACCTAGTCTTCGCATGACGCTATTCACACTATTCCTATAGACAACAACTTTGCAAGAACACCCTCGCAATCTCCCTCCTTTACAACGATATGGTCCTCGACCATCCCCGTGCGCGCTGGCACGGTGATCGGTGGCACTAGTGCTTGCACCGGCCACATGGGACCCACGATGATCCATCTACAAGGACGACGCTCACCTAGGGTTTGACGCGAAGCGATGGGTGGTGGCAGCACGAACTGAGACACAGTAGAAGGGCCTCTCCACGACGGCGAGCACCCTGTGGTAATGGTGATGGCGTTCCAGTGAGCCATAGTATTAACAAGGCAGTAGAGATAGCGCGTGAGCAACAGGGACTCACCACTGACCTAGTGGAGGTGATGGTTCGTCTGGAGATGCCCCGAGCGAGCCTGACCGCGTGCACGCGGCGAGCTCGGTGGTGAACCGCAGCGACACGGCCATGCTAGCAGGCAAGGAGGCAATGGTAGAGGTATGACTTAGGTGCGCACAATGAGGAGGGGTTCTAGGCGGGGCTAGTGGTGCGGCTAATTCAGCTCGAGACGTTGAGGAGGGGCTGGCCACAGTGAGGGCGGTGATGGGTTTTAACGGCACGGTGGCGGGGCGAAGCTCCAAATTAGAGCTTGGCCTTGCACAGGTTCAAGTCTGGGTGGGGCAGGCAGTGAGAGGACGTGAGAGCGCAGGCGCAGGCACATGGAATTGATGGGGGATGGCTTCTCGCATGCAGGCGGACTGGCGTGGCTCGACGGTGGCAGCAAAGAAGAGGACAGAGGAGGGGCGAGAGACGATGGGGACGCAGTCAAGGCTCGGCTTGTGCTTGCTTGGTGGGACGCAGTTGATGCGACCGGAGCGACCACGGCCGACACTAGCCGACGACATGCGCTCGAGGTCGGCGTGGCCCGCGCAACGCAGTGCCATAAATGGCATGGCGATGGTGGTTCGACCTCGTGCGTGGAGCGTCCAGGCGGGCCAGTGGCATAGCATAGTGAAGCGATGCGACTGATAGCGGCAGCAGCGTTGTCGTGGCACGGCACGGAGGGCAGCAGCAATGCGCGGCAATGGAAGGAAGGTGGGTGCAGCGCGACGTGGCGAGTCGGGCAGCCACGGCTCCGCGCGGTGGCAGCTTGAGGCGGCTAGTGATGCGGCCAGAGCACGGGCAGCCCCGCCCGGCCAGCGCGCGGCCACTTGCACGCACCGAGCGCCACGACGTCGAGGCTGCTTGGCATGGTGATCGTGTCCAGCCAGGGAAAATAGCTTGAGAACATGTTGTGCACGGATTTTAAAGCGTTCGAAACAACTACAGTTGATCCAATCCCCAAACCACCTTCACTACTCTAAAGAGGGCACCTTAGGCTATCAACAAGAGCTAAAGAACGACACCACTCCTAAACTCAATTTTTACAGAATAAATTACCAAACATAGCTTTGTCAATCTGTTTTCAGACTAAGAAATTGATTGTCTTGAGTTGGATTTGCTTCAAATTTGATTTCCAAGCTATTAGAAATGTTAGCTTGCGTTATTATCTTGTTAAAACAAAAGTGGCACTATCTTCTGCAAAATGTGTACTTCAAACTTTATTAAGGTGTCACATATATGTTTTACAGCGTTTTTGTTCAATAAAATTAGTTAACATCTCTACTTGCTAAATTTATAAATCGTGAATTAACTTTTCGTTTTACGTTTTTACGACTTGTTTAAGTTACAATGTTTTACCTATCCATCACACCACATGCAATATCACTTAAATATGATGCTCATGACATGTTTTAGCAAGTGATTCACTGGATGACACCGAGGGTGTTACATACATATATAGGGGTATATTTTTTGAGAATATGTTTTAGAGTTGTTTTCGTTGGAATCTTTTCGGTTTCTGATGTTTACACAATGCAAGGAGTGACCATTATTGTTTGTGATGCGGGAGCATATATACTTCGGTACCATCTTTATTGGAACTTTTGCAAACATAGCAACTTTTGGTGATTATAACGTATCTAGAATGAATTGGCCCATTTTGTATGTGAGCTTTTGCGCGTTTATATCATTATATGTGTGTTTCGGAAAGAAAGAACATATGGCTATGTTTTGGTGTGATAACATTATTCATCCTATTATATCAAAGAATATTAGCAATAAAAATAGAATGACGGTGGGTCAATGCATTTGGACCAGCATGCTAATTACTGAAAGGGAATGAGGTAGCTTGCTACTTCAAGTGTTATACTCAACCATTGTCTCTATACTAAAAGGTGCCCACATATGCACACGCTTATATCTCTATATTAAGGGGGTGTTTGGATCTAGCTACTAAAATTTAGGAGGTATGTCGAAGGATGTTGTATGGATTATCCGGATACTAATAAAAAAATAAATTATATAATCCGTCAGTACTTCACGAGATGAATTTTTTAAGTCTAATTAATCCGTCATTAGCACATGTTTACTGTAGCAAAACATTGTCGAATCGTGGACTAATTAGGCGCAAAAGATTCGTCTCATAAATTAGTCGCAAACTATGTAATTAATTTCGTAATTGGTCTATATTTAATACTCTATGTATGTGTCCAAACATCCGATGGGACAACGACTAAAATTTAGAAGGGGCAACCAAACACCCCCTAACTTTGGCCATGTTGTTCATCCAAGCGAGTGCGTTTATATATAGCTTACTTTACTCTCTGCATCCTCAAAAAAAATACAACTCTAATATAGTACGGAGTTAAACCATTTTAGTTTGATCAAGTTTATATAAAAAATAATAATATTTATGATATCAATAAGTGTCATTAGACTTGTCATGAAATGTATTTTTATTACATATATATTTGGTATTATCAATATTGATACTCTTTTTAAAAAAATATTGATACTCTTTTTTATAAACTTATCAGATTTTAGATAAGTTGATTAAGAACAGAGCTAGAATTGTAGTTGTAGGATCGGTGGGAGAGGTGGTAGCTTATAATATTATATTGTAAAGAAAGATATTGTCTAATCTACTGCCTAAGGCTATCTCCAACGGTGCAGCCCCAAAACGAATACCCATACCGTGGTTTAGGTTATGCACAGTACAAAGGTAGCGTACTCAAAACTTCCGTTCTCCAACAGCCAACCCAAAGGCAACGGAGGAGGAGCCGGCGGCCTCGGGCCTGGCGGCGCGCGGCGAGCTCCGCCCCGGCGGCCCCGGCGAGCTCCGCCCCAGCGCGGGCACAGGCGGACCTCGGCCCCGGCTCCGGTCGTGGTGGTGGGCCCCGCCTGCGTGGAGGAGACGCAAAGGGAAGGAGAGAGGACGCAAGTTTGGGTACCATGTATCGTCGGACGCAAAATGGCTGCTGCGTTTGGCTACTCTGTTGGAGAGCGATTTTCCCCCGTAAAAGTACTATGCATGACGTAAAATGCGGATGTGTCACGATTTGGTTACTTCGTTGGAGACCGTCTAAGACGGCAAATATTTCTTGTGGGTATAGACCAGAGCAAAAGAAGACGACTCTGAAAGGGACGGAGCACTTTTAAATTCTCGTGATCTCTCGTCCTTCCTACTACCGACTACCGAGCCCTTGCAGCATTTGTTGGCCGGGTTCTTTAGAATGCTGGCTGGTTCCATGGCCCCGTTGAAAATTGAACACGCACCACAACTCCATGACACTACTAACACTGTACAGAGGTGAACATGCTCCACGAATCGTGACCTGCAGGTCTTCGTTCCTGTGTTGATGAGTGTTGTCAACGTAACCTAGGAGTACTTTCTTGTGTTGCCACCAAGAGTCAAGAGAACCAACTTTTGGCACATAATAAAGCTTACTACCAAACTTGACAAGTACCGTGTGATCTTGGCGGAAATAAGCCACCGGCCGTTCCTGGCAAGCAGTGATACCCCGTTTGATTAGTTGCGTTTTCTGCTACGATCGAGCAGCCTACTCTCGACCGAAACCAACTTTGCATAGAATAGAAGTATTATTAAGGCACAGGGAAATGATTGCTCGTCGCTAGCTTGAGAGTGACAGAGGTCACAGGCGCGGCACACAGTGGAAAGCCACCAAGAAACGCATCGTCTAAGATGGATTTGGACGGAGATTTTTATTTTGCGTGGGTGCTAGCGCTACTAGTTTATTGTGCAACAAAGGGTAGTCATTTCTCTCGCCGGGAACAAGAAAAGCGATTAATCAGTTGGCTTTGCACCGTTGGGAGCTAGCTGTGTCGCCTTCGGCGGCCTACCATTTCTCATTTGGTCAAAACCCGAAGCGCAGGGAATGTTGTGTTGGCGCATAGCCCAAATCCGAGAGAAGAGAAGGCGTGCTGCCCTGTCCCTCTCACCAATTCCTCGTTTTGTTCCCTTGGCCACTCGCCGGACGGCAGTGCGCTCTGTAGAGAGGTCCTTAGTCTATGACTAAGCTTAATGATGTCAAACTTATTGTTTAGTGGCATAAAACCGAGAATGGTCAAACTCCATAGACACTCACTCGTCTCCAGAAACAGCGGAGATGACCGGGTTATTAACAGCCTGTTTGTTTGGTTCTAAACAATTGTAAATTTCCAGCAAGAACAATATTTTTCTCTCACACCAAACCAGGCAGCAGTAATAATCCACGATCGTATATGATCGTATCAGCATCAGTCGGACATGCTGTAATGCAACGCCAAATCACAAGTCGACGTGCTAGAGAGCTCCGGGAGGAAGTCTTTACGACACTCGAGCCAGGACGGCAAGCACGACTCATCAGCACCGGTACCGTAGTCTACAGAAAAAGCTGGAATGAGATCACACGCTGAGCCGAATGAAGTAACCGGCCCTCGTACGTGAACCGAGTCACACGCGACGCGAGATGGGGATGGGCTTGGCTGCCTTCGAAGCCGTGTGAATTCCACCGGAAATAGACCATTCGATCGAAAGCGTACGCGTGCGCGTGCCACTTGACTCGTCGCTCATCGCATGTCACGCTATTTGTCGCGCCCTGCGAGCGCGAGCCGTGGCCCGTGCTGTCGCGTGCACGGAATCGGGCGTCGAGGATTGAGTCACAGCGTAACTTTCGTATCATCCCGGCCCTCCAAGTACGATCGGAAGGCTGTCCTTCATCTCATCCCAGGGACCATATGTCAGTGTGTGCAGCCGCAGAATCGCCGGCTTCGTCAAGTTCTCTTTCGCGGAGCCTCGCGGCGACGGCGGCCTCGTCGCCCTACGCGACGCCGCACCACGCCTGCGCCCCCGTGGCATCCTGCCGGACCCGCTCTGCCGTGCATCCAGCTCCGCCGTGCGGCCTCCAGCTGAGCCTCCGCCTCCCGCACCCCAGCGCCAAGCCGGACACAGCCGCCGCGCGCGCCAGCGCCCGGTGCTGCCGCTCGCGCCGTCGTGCGTCAGCCCAGCCCCGCGCCGCACTCGGTCTGCACCAGCGCGTCCACCTCCGCGCCGTGCCTCCACAGCTCCGACGGCAGCGCGTCCGCCTCCTGAACCTCGTTCGGCCGGCCGCCCGGTCCGCGGGCGACCGCATCGCCGGGAGAGGCAGGAACGGCGCGTAGTAATGCCGGAGCTCGTCCTCCCTGCCGCGCGTGCGCGAGGGCATGGACATGGCCGCCCTACCGCCGTTACACGTGAGCTCGCTCTGCGCGGCGCAGTCGTACTGCTGGCACGCGTCGCGACTCCGGCTTGCCTGCGTTGGCCTCGCACGCCGCCGCGCCGTTCCCGGCAGGGCTTGCAGGAAGGTCCACGCTCGGCCGCACTGCGGCAAGACGCGGCAACAGGCACGGTGCCCACCGCCCAGGGCGCGGCCGTGACGTGCCGGAGCTTCGTCCTCGCACCTTCGCGAAGCTTCATCCCGTATCCGCTCGTCTCGTTGCCGGCCGCCGCCGCGCCCGCTCGTCTAGTTGCGGCCGCCGCCGTGCCCGCTCGTCGCGTTACCGTCCGCCACCGCCGCAGTACTTCTACGTCGACCTCGTCATCGCTCGATGTGGCCGCGCTGGACGCGCCCTGCCATGGCCGCCAAGCCGCTCCTGCGCCTGCCACCGCAATGAAACGAAAGAGAACTTGACGAAGCCGGCGACCCTACGGCTGCACACATCAGCAGTGACTGACATATGGTCCCCTGGGATGAGGTGAAGGACAACCTTCCGATCGCACTTGGAGGGCTGCGACGATGCGAAACTTACGCTGTCACTGAATCCGCGTCCTCAACAGTGGCACGCTTTTATTGGTTCCAATTTCTTCTGGTGTACGCCCACCAACGAGCTCTGCTCATATTTTTGGTCCTCGGCCTCAACCAATAGATTTCCGGCCTGATCGATTTCTGGCTTAATAAGCTCGATTAGTGTTGGTTTATTATGAGAGAAAGATATTGTATCATGATTGATAAGTCCTGGCTAAAACCAACAAGCGAATAAGCTGTTCAACTTGTGCCCACAAGTTTTGTGTAAATGCAATCTTTTGATCTATGGCTTTTGTTCGGTTTGTTGAAAAGTCACGGCTGAAAATACTATTCGCCGATTTATTGTGAGAAAAAAAACATTGTTCGTGTATTGAAATAGTATGACTTATAACACAAGCAAGCAAACATGGTCTATATCCGGTTGAGCCAAAAATAACTTTGACTTCTGACAAAAAGTTCTATATTCTTACGTGCAGGTCATTTTCAATGCCACTCACTAGACAAGCTTTTTGTTATTCCTAGAGGAGGAGTACGCCAAACCGAGGTTGTAGTGAGCATGTCATATTTTGAAAACAACAGTATGAAAATCTTCACCAAACATGGACGGTTGTCTAATAATAGCTTAGTGCTTCTACTTTTTCCCGAGTGTGTGTTGTGCCTTTTGAGAGGTTACTTTTATTAGCAAAAGGCTCAAATTGTAATAAGGATTGGTTGAGCGCCTAACTTATGCTGAGACTAGAATAAAACTTCATTTTTTCTAAAAATGAGCAATTAAAATGTAGTACTAAAAACAACTAGCATAAATAAGGGGTTACTTGGTACCTTTGCTCAATATACTATGTAACCTTGCCAAGCAAGGATTTGGAGCAGATAGTTTGTTTGGCTAGCTGACTACTTATGTCCCGTCAAGATTTTTCTTCTTGTTGTGATTTGTGAGAGAGAGCTCGTCGGATTCATAAAACCTGGGTCCCTCGGGGACCGGCTTCTCCGCCAAGGCTCGGTCCAAGAGTCTAAAACGATAGGCCGGAAGGGCGGCCCAGTCACCAACCGGAAGGTCCGACCGAAGAGGAACAGCGCCCGCTCCTCGGCTACTTCGGCCCACCTCTCCGACCGGAGCTTTCGCTTCGACTCCAGCCGACTCCGGACAGCCCCTCCGATCAGAAGGCCTGGCCCAAAACACTACTTTCGACTCCGACCCCGCATCTCCGACCCGGGTTCGCAGGAACCCTGCTCACCGCTCTTCTCCGACCGGCACACTTGGAGCCGACTAGAGACATCCGACCGGAGACGCCCGCTCGGTGGGAACCAGAAGACGTGCGGAGAAAAGCAAGGCAAGGCTCACAAGTCAAAACCACTGTACCAGGGACCATACCCTACACGGAACAGTACTCTGCAGCCACCCTAACACAAACAGTATTATAGACGCCGACATCTCCCTCTACAGTATTGTAGGGGCCGCTACAACTCCCATACGGTAAGGTCCCCCATGTGCCACTAGGCATCGATAGCGGTATGGGCGCCAGGATTTACCGTACCGGGTGAACATAGCGAGACTCCTCACATACCTCTAGGCATCAAACAGTATTTGCAGGTACCGACGTCTACCATCCCTGAAAAAGGCAGCACGACCTCCCGCATGCATCTGACATTCTACAGTGACATCAACAGTGTTGTAGGCGCCTACCATTATCTTGTACCCGCCGATGTGGGCAATAAGGCTCGGTAGGCGTGGGCAACAAGGCTTGGTAGCATATGTACCCTCAACCTCTCACTTGTAAAGCCATCCCCTTTATCTATAAAAGGGGACGCGCCCCCTCCAACAAAGAGAGAGCCCTTCTTGAGGATAACAAGCACCGATCAAGTTCACTAGCTCACGACCATAGAACCGCCGGGTTCGGACTCCAAGCACACACTTGAACACTTACTCATAGCGCAGCTCCCGGCCCTTTCGACCAGAGCCGACCGGACCTTCTGTACACCCCTTCTTCCTCCTTCTCGTTTGTAACCCCACTGCAAACTTCGAGCACCTGGGCTCAGGAATAAAGTCATTAACCGACCCAAACTAGACGTAGGGCACGTTGCCTAAACTAGTATAAATCCTATGTCATTGAGTGCTAGGCCACCTCCGATCACAACGTACGGCAAAACTACAAATATTCACTACTTGGTAACTTTCTACACCGATAGTTGGCGTCGTACGTGGGGAAGACGTTGTACGTTCAACACTTTTTGGTCATCGGATGGCCCACTTTTCCACCACCCTCGCCGTGGCGGGCTCGGGCGATACGATTCGCTTCGGCTCGCTGGAGTTTCCCGCACTCTCACCCGCTGGGATGTGGGTTCCACCCGTCTTCGAGCCATCCCAGGCCTTCCTCTTTGGAAGCCTAGACTTCGTCGCCGACCGGCTCGGCGTGCTATACCTCTGCGAGGAGGCTCACGTCCCGACACCCGTCGGAGGAGCACCCTCCATCAACTCCGGGACGCATGGCTTCGACTACACGGCATCTGCGCTTCTTTCTGAGCAAACTCTCTGCTTAAACCTCGCTGTGAGTAATGTACACGCTGTTATTTACTTACTATTCTCTATCTTCCGCCGATTACACGGAGGAACCCCGTTGCCCCCGACGCAACCGCCGTACGACCAGTACCCCTATGGCCTCGCGTCTTCCACAGACACATACGCCCGGGGGCTCTGAAGGATGCCAGCGCCGCACCCTCTCGTGTCCGAATTCATGGGAATGGCGAGCTATGCTCCCACCTATTTCCTCGACCTCACGGATGATGATGGCGAGAGTGATGGCTCTAGCATCGGCGACATGGTGCCTAGCCACCGTTCGTCCCAAGAGTGTGCCATGGCAGATGCTCCGGGACACCCGCCGGTGGAAGCAGAGTCCTCACAGACTCGCACCTCACCACGCTCTCGTACGGAGACCCCCGAGCTCACACGGGAGCACGGCGAGGCACTACGACAACAGTGGTTGCACCAGCCACCAACTGCGCCAGCACCCGTCAGGTCTGGCACAACACCATGGATAGGGGGACCGATCCCCACAGTTCGCTCGAGCCGGTCAGAACATCATCGCCGCGGCAATGCTTCTGCGTGGCTTGTCCGAGCCAAACGACCCTTGTGAACAGGTGATCCACCGAAACCTCCGGGCACTAGTGAAGATCGCCGCCGTTCAACAAGCGGAGTGCTCCATATCGTGACGCCGACTCGTGTCCTCGCTCTCCACCAGGGGAACGAGGACGCAGCAGATGGGTCGCTCCACCCGATCGCCGCTACAATCGTCGAGTGTGGCACAGGAGGCCGCACTGGCACCTCATCTTGGCTCAGCGACTGCTCCGCACCGAGCGCCTGTATTCACACGGCTCGGACCAAACCGAGATACACGTAGTAGCGACTAGAGTCCTAGCCCTGATGGCCTAGGACCGTGGACCTTTATCCAAAACCCCAACAAACGCCGCTCCCGCCGCTCTCCGATGGAGGCCAAGGCAAGGGCAAGGCCAAGCGCCGGGATCAGGACGAAGGCCCCTCCACGCAGAGGGGGAAAAGAACAAAAAGAATCGCCGCCGATCGGCCAACTTCGAGTTGGTTGCCATGGCTGATCATGCGGGCACGCAACCCTAGCAGGGCCCTTCCGGCCACTTCCACGAGCTCATGGAGAGCCCATGCACCAACCACGACTACCCCGTAAAACACCTCTACAAGAATTGCCAGCTTCTCAAGCACCTTCTACGGCAGACCGGCAGGCCGAAGGAAGAAAAAGGCAAGGAAGCTGCAACCAAGAAAGGGGGCATAGCGGGCCAGGATCCGGATGACTAAAGGACGAAGTGATCCGATCGGACGTATACCGACCAAAGGACGACAACGACGCCCATCTCTCCGAACGACGGGAACAGCTGATGAGGACATGACACCCATGCATATGACCATGTTTGGCACATGGTATGGAGGGGTAGGAGACTAGCAAGGGTGTTCAAGTCAAGAAGGAGGTCCGAGGCTAATTCGGTTCGAGTCCCCGAGGTGGAGGCCTAAAGCAACTCAAGTTCGAGTCTGTCTCAGCCTCCAGGACCAGTCTGCCTTAAACTGGTCAGCTAGGACGCATCCGGACTTTGTTTTCGACGATCCACATATGGTTGGAAAGATAATTTGATATGGAAGCCAATCCAAGTGGTTTCACGTCAAAAGACCTTCGGAATCAATGGGAATCGTTGAAACAAGTCAGTGTCTAGAATCAGCTAAGGTGCTGTAACACCGTCTTTTGGGCCGTTAGACCATGTATCGTGTTTAGGCCCATTAGGGGGCGCGTCCAGGGGGGTGACGCCTAAGACTCTATAAATAGCAGCCGTCGCTCTCCTTAGGGTTTAGGTTTTATTTAGTTCTTGATTTCCTCGTGAAACAGACGTCATTTTGCTACAACTATCGCCGCCAAGGCTGCTTGCTGTGAACCAGGGCCCCAGTTCTTGATCTTGTTTGCCTGTGGCGATTAGGCCTTTCGAATAAAGACTTGAACTCCTTCTCATTGTCATAAGCCTCATATTTATTTGCAATTTCAGATTGTGTTTATCTCGTTCTTGCTTGTGTTCTCGATTCGCTTGCAGGAAAGCCTTCTCGGCGAGGTCAATCGCGTTCGCGTGGTTGATAACCAACGGAGCAGTGGTGTAACAGTTGTGGAGGTCCGAATCAGTCTTGGTTCGAAGCCTAGATCGTGAACGTCGAGTCTCCACCAATTGACGCTATCATACCTTTCGAAAGATTGGGCTTAGTCGACATTAAGACTGATTCGGACCTCCACAACCGTTACACCACTGCTCCATTGGTTATCAACCATGCGAAGATCGGGCTTAGTCGACATCAACAGCTATGTCATTTTTTCCTAAAGCTTCAACCTTACCATTGTTTACTTAGTATATGCTCCTGTAAAAGCACCTTAACCCGAACACTTTTCGGCCCGGGTGTAAGGTCGAGATGGCAGACTAGAGGGGGTGAATAGTCCTTTCTAAAACTAATCGCGTCGGCTAACCAAAATAAGTGCGGAATTAAAACTATCGGTCTAGCCAAGACTACACCCCTCTATCTATGTTCTCTAGCACCTTCCAAAGATACTAATTAAGCCACAAAGGTGTCGGGCTAGCTAGAGCTCACCTAACCAATTCTAGAAGCAAGGTCACACAAACCTATGCCACTAGTACTTTAAGCAACAAGGGAGCTCCTACACATGCTAGTAAGCAAAAGCACAAAGCCACCTAATGCTCACTAACAATGCTCAATAACAAGGCAACCAATGCCAAATTAGAGAGCGCAATTACTTAGCTACACAAACTAAGCAATGTGACTAACAAGGTCACACAAACCAAATTAGCCACGCAAGGGAGCTACTTTTATGCTACACAAGCAAGAAGGTAACTAGTAAGCTACACAAGCTAACTAATTATAAGAGCAACTACACAAGCACAATATATGCGAAAGTAATTACAAGCTTGTGTAAAGAGGATGCAAACCAATGGGAAGAAAAAGGTTGACACGGTGATTTTTCTCCCGAGGTTCATGTGTTTGTCAACACGCTACGTCCCCATTGTGTCGACCGCTCACTTGGTGGTTCGGTGGCTAATTGGCATCACCCGCCAAGCCCGCACATTGGGCACCGTAAGAACCTACCCCGAACGTGAGGGTAGCTCAATGACATGCTCAACTAGAGTTGCTCTTCGCGGCTCCCGCGGGGCGAGCACAATGCCCCTCACAAAGCTCTTCTCCGGAGCACCGCACAAGCTTCTTTCGGGCTTCAATGGAGACCACCACCAAGCCATCTAGGAGGTGGCAACCTCCAAGAGTAATAAGCACCACCGGCTTGCAACTCGATCACCTAGTGCCCCTCGATGCAACCTCACGATGCAATCGCACTAGAATCGCTCTCTCACACAATCGAATGATCACTATCAAGTGTATGTGAGATGGAGGGCTCCCAAGCACTACTACACAAGCCACCAAGGCTCTAGTGTGCTCAGCTACCGGTCCAAGGCCGGCCATGGCTTCTATTTATAACCCCATGAACAAATAGAGCCGTTACCTCTTCACTGGGCAAAAGTCAGGACGACCAGACGCTCCAGTCATATCGACTGGACGCTGGACCTCAGCGTCTGGTCGTGCGATGCACGCCATGTGTCCCCTTCTTCAAACACTGTTCATACGATCTCAATGGTCATCTGACGACCGGACGCAGCAGCTTGAACTGACCGGACTCAGCAACCCCAGCGTTCGGTCATTTCTAGTAAAGTACCAGACATGATCGGACACATCCGGTCGGTCGTGATTGGATGCAGCACCAGCGTCCGGTCACCTCCAGCAACACTGCTCTACCTGCGTCACCACACATCACCTTGACCGGACGCATACGACCAGCGTCTGGTCACTTCTAGCGCCAGAGTCCGGTCGATGACCGACGCCTACTCGCTGACAGCCACTACTGACCGGATGCTGGAACCTAGCATCCGGTCACTATGTGACCAGTGTCTGACCCACTCTGTGAGACCCTATCTTTTCGAAATAGAGCATCGGTGGCATTGTCGGACTGTCCGCACTCTACGGGCGAACACTCCGCCGGTGGAGTTCCGAACCCTTCTCACCTCCGTTCCATCACCGAGTTGATCCACATCAACTCTAACTTCATCTCCTTTGCAAATGTGCCAACACCACCAAGTGTGCACCACCATGTGTATGTGTGTTAGCATTTTCACAATCATTTTCCAAAGAATTAGCCACTCAACTTTCCACGCCACTCAATCCTAGCGACGATGCAAAGTTAGATCACTCGAGTGGCACTAGATGATCGATATGCAAACAAGTTTGCCCCTCTTGAAAGTACAGCCATCTATCCTAAACCCGGTCACAAACTTCTCTACACACCTATAACCGGTGAAATGAAATGCCCTAGGTTATACCTTTGCCTTGCGCATTCCATTCCATCTCCTCCAATGTCGATGCAACACATGCACCAACATGATCAACAATGATATGATCCACTTCATATCATCATGTGATCATATTGGTTCATCGATCTTGACTTCACTTGCTTTTCACCGTTGCCTTCGTCCAATGGCACCAAGTCTTGCTCAAGCTTCACCGCCACGCGGTCCATCGCTCCAAAGCCTCCGACTTGCCCTTCACGCTTGCAACCGGTCCATCAAGCCAAGTCTTGTCTAGATCTTCTCCACCTTGATCGCATGACTCAATGTCATGTCTCATGTGCAATGAGCTCCTTCATCATCACATGTGTGAGCTTTGCAACATCTCTAAGCCATTTTCACCTTCATGGCATATGTTGCTCACACACATGTACCTGTGGACTAATCACCTGTGTATCTCACATAAACATAATTAGTCCACCTAGGTTGTCACTCAATTACCAAAACCACACAAGGACCTTTTAATCTCCCCCTTTTTGGTAATTGATGACAACTCTACAAAGATATGGAAATTAAGCTCTTTTGGATTCATGTTGCTTGCCCAAGCAATTTTACCATGTGAAAATGATTTTGGACAAGTACCATAAACCTGAGATGGTAGTATTAGCTCCCCCTACATATGTGTTAGAGTGTTTGATTTGAAACTCGCACATATGCATAGATTAAAATTGTGGGAGAGTAATTACTATAAAATGATGCTAAGGTGTATAGAATAAACCTTTGAAGCGTGTACCAATCGGAGTTGCACCTTTAAGTTCATCCTTAGCACCATGGTTAGCTAGATATCACTTGGAAATAAAAACACTAGATACCTTGTGAGATCAACATTAAAAGCAAGGTACTAGCATTACTTGAAAAGCATAATGTCTAGCTATCATCGTATGCATGCTAGCTATCAAATCATTATTCAAGTTCTACAACTAGCATACACCACACAAGCATGCATATTGAATTTGAAAGCTTATGCAATGCAAGCAAGCACGTGAATATGCACATATCAAATATAATCAATCAAAGTTCATGAGCTTGCTCCCCCTACTTGTGTGCTTCTCTTGTCCAAAATTTTTTTATCCTTCTCTTTTCTTCAATGTTGCTCCCTCTTTGTCCATATCCATGTCCAACCTCTACTTCTTTGAGCTTTTATATCTTATCTCTCCCTCTTGTACAATCTCAATCTCAAAGCTTTCATATCTTTGTACAATCTCTCCTCCTTTGTCATCAATTTCCATAAAAGGTGAGCTTCTCATTGATGCAAAGGTATACGTTTGGGGTAGATGGTTGAGGCTTGAATCTTGCATTTTTTATGGACATCACTTGATTGTTGGAATGACACCATTTGTAAATACCACTTGTAGCTTGTACCACTTGTATCTTGTATAGGGCTTCTTGAGATACCACACATAAGATTTTTGATCTTGTGATCAATTTGTGGGACACCTCCCCCTATGTGATAGCATGGGTCATCCATTTGATACACTTGAGCTCTTGTAGATGAGGGATTTATTCTTCATTTGATGATCACTTAAAGTTGAGGATCACTTGTGGAACCATCATCTTGCATGATTGATACCATGTGTAGATAAGATATCACTTGAAAGAATCTTCTAGTATGGAACCACTTGTTGGATTTATCAATAAGAACCATTTCTTGAACATTTTCTATCTTCATGAGTACCACTTATAGGATATCACTTGTGAGTTGATCTAGTCATCATTTGTAGATTCTTGATGAAATACTTGAGTCTAGATACCACTTGAAATAAACAAACTAGATATCCATTTGCATTGTTGTCTTGTGCTTGTTCTCTTATCACTATCATGAGCTTCTATGGTTGACTTGAACTAAATTAATTTGCCTAAGCTTTCAAGTCCGGTTTAAACCAATGACAAGCTTCTTCACACCTCTTGCAAGGGTTATCTTGCCAATGTTGTACTTGTCACTTGTTAGCAATCCAAATTAGATCAAGTACTTGGGATCACTAGCTCATGAACAAATTTATATACTAACCACTAGATCAAGTAATCATTGAAACAATAGTGGTAGGCTATGAATTTAAACATTTTATTTGTTATGCATGATCCTATGAAGTATGTACTATATGCACTAATCACATACTAGTAAGAGATGAAATGATCATACACATTACAATGATACCTTTGCTATGTTGGAGTAGAGGATAGTCACAAAGATTCCAATTCATTACTCCAATAGCAATGTGAAATCCAATTATAAGCTTGGTGAAGACCAATAGATACCGTTTTGAATTCCATTCTTCACCCATATGAAATGAATACCACTTATGATCAAGTGCACTTTCTTGTTGTGGTTGGCTTGCTTTATCTTTTGATCAATGCTTGCATGAGAGCATCAATGTGAGAATACTACTTGAAATATCATGACTAGCTGTTTTTTGGGTGTTGCTTGTTTTTCTTGATCAACCCTTTTGATTGCTTCAACTAAGCATCTCAAATGTTCCTCGGATCACCACTTCCATGTTAGCCTTCCAAGTACCACACTTGGTTCACCTACACATAGGCGGCAAGCCTCTACACTAGGGAGAAGTGACCTCTCTCCAAGAACCATTCTTGATACTCACTTGAAATGACTTGATTGATTGATCCAAGTGATGGACTTAACTTGGTGAGTAACCTTGATTCCTTCTTTAAGTCATTCTCTTTCTTCTTGTTTAAGTCCTTTTCTTTCTACCAAATGATTTCCAATAGTCACTAGAACTTAAACTTCATCTTGAGTTTGATCTTGATCTTTCAATTTGAGTACCAAATGTGTGCAAAGTACACTCCACAATCAAATAGCCTTGTACTCTTTGCTTGTCATGCTTCTAGATCATCTCAAAACCAAACTTAGGTACCTCAAACACTTGTAAACATGTTTCCAACTTGAGAACCTTTCAATCAAAGTGACTCTAGATCAATCCAACATTTGTCACTTTTCAGACAGATTTTGTACCCTTCAAAGAAATAAGCATATCTCCCAAAGTACTAATCCAAATACCATGAAATTTGGTGGAGGTGTGCATTACTAAGTTATCTAGTATCTGTAAAAATGTGAGATTTATTTGACTTCTAGATTGCTACTGGATTTCAATTCTTCCACCATTATTACATGCTGAAAACAGCTGCACTATAGCTGACAAGATCCACTCCAAACCAAAGCATTTCTTATTCAATTCTCATGAAAATTGTACAGCATCTTATACCATAAGTCTAGAGCATGTACACCAATTTTTATGCCAATCCAATAAGTGTTGATTACTCAAACATGGCTAAGATCACAGCTAGCTCAGATTCTCAATTATAGGACAGATTTCAACAATTGAGCTATACTTCATCAAATGTGAATCAAACTTGAAACTAACTTGTTTGAATACTTCCATAAGACATATATCCATTCAATCCACTTATTAAATGTCATCTTATGAATTTATCCAACACAAATCAATCCAAACTTGATTACTAATCAATTATCCATTCAATCATCTCATAGCAAGCAACATTGCATATTTATCCAATTCAATCAACTCATATGCACCCAAATAAAATGATCAACAAGAGATATACCTTGGTTAGCTCATGATCATCCAACTAGCAAGCTTCAACTCAATTATTTGCAAGTCATCAAATATATCCAATGAATCACCAACAACTTGAATTATAGCACTTGTATATTTATAGCACATTTGTACTTCACTCAATTTGTCATGGCATTGGGATAATGGTCATCACTTTATCAACACTTGGCTCAACTATATGATCAACAAGGTGAATGTTTTTTTTGAACCAAGCCTCCAATGCCGATGGTACCTACAAACAATCATCCACTTTTTGATGGTACCCAAACAAGTTTGGGTCCTCTCAAGTTAGGTGCAACATACTTAGGCATAGCCTTAGTATGAATAGCGGGATATTTTGCAACAGCAACCATAGAGGTACCATTACCATCCTTTCTAAGTATGTTATCATCAATAATTGAAATAGGCTTAGAAATGTCACCTAGGGGATATGAATGTGTCATATGTCCCCTTTCCCGACATGAGTAGCACTTTCTCTTTGCTTGAGCCATCTCTTCTTTGCTCATGTGGTGCTTCTCATTGCCTTGCCTCTCATGGATTGCTTGAGCCTTCTTCTCAAGCTTGGTAGGACACTTAGAGGCAAAGTGTCCCACACTTCCACACTTGAAGCACTTGATGTGAGCATAATCTTTCTTCTCATCTTTGTTCTTGCTCATCATCTTGGCATCTTAAGTTTGCATTGGATGCCTTGCCTTTCCACCCCTTCTTGTTTTATTCTTCTTTATCATCAAATTACCACCATCTTCATGTTTGATCTTGATTTGAACTTGGTGTGTCTTCTCTTGCTCAACTTGTGGCTTTGGTTGAGATTTCACTTATTGCTTCACCAATTGCTTGGTTGGGCACATTGAGGTAAGATGACCCCAAGTGCGGCACTTGAAGCACTTGACATGCTTGAGCCTCTCTTCTTCTTTTATCTTCTTGAGCTTCTCAATGTTAGGGCAACCACTTGTAAAGTGTCCTGCTTCATGACACTGGTAGCACATGGTATGAGAGAGCTTTCTTTGTTGTAGCTTCTTTATCTTTCTTTCTCTCTTTCTTTCGTCCTTTGTCATCTTCTTCTTGAAGCCAAGGCCACACTTGTTACCATAGTTCCTTTGAGTCTTCAACATGTGCTCAAAGGTGACTTTTGAGTTGTAGCACCTCTCTAGCTTGTTGCTCAATTTCTTCACTTCATTTTTGAGCTCATTGTTCTCCTTCAAAAGGTTAGTCTCACAAGACATGGAAGTAGAACAAGCATCTAATTGTGAAGAGCATGGCATATCTAATAAATCATCACAAGAGGTGGATACATGCTTCTTGCCTACATCACAAGGGTTAGCAACATTTTGCAATTTATCATTTGATCCATGTGATGAGCTCTCATTATTTTTAAGTTTCTTTGTAAACACTTTAATGAGAGAAGCATATTGTTCTAATAATTCATCATGAGATGCAAGTAGTGTCTCATGATTCAATTTTAGCTCATCATGTGAAGATTTATAAGCATCAAGTAATTTTTTATGTTCTTCACAAGAGTTCTTTAGAAATGAGTTTTTATTTTCTAAGTTCAATGTTTGAGCTTTCTTATTTTCTAAAGACATGGTCATGCTAGCAAGTCTACTAACAAACTCATCATATGAATCAACATGATCAACCACATTATCATTTGTTACGTTGGTGTCACCTTGTGACATGAAGCAATGTGGTGATGTTGTTAGAGAGCTTGTAGTAACATCTTCATCATGGCTTGAGCATGAACAATCATCACCATCAAGTGTGCATGGGGTAGCATCATCACTTGCAACACTTGTGGCATCATCATCAACCTTGTCAATAGAACTTGTAGTAGATCGGTCATCATCATCATCACTTGACCATGAGGTGGAGCGTTCCACAATCACCAAATTGTGATTATGCTCAACACACTCATGCACCTCCTTCTTGGGCTCATCCTCCTTCTTGAATTTGCCATCATCCCATGTGGAGGAATCACGGAAGGTTTTCTTGATGGACTCCCATATCTCACGAGCGGTTCCCTTGATGTTTACTTGTTTCATCAAATCAAAGCTTAAAGCATCCATTAGAAAACAACAAGCATGTGCATCAAATTCATAGAGAACTCTTTGAGCTTTGGTGAGATTTCTATGGTCCAAGACATGGGTGAGACCACTTGTGATAACCCACCAAAATTTAGGTCCCTTTGCACGAAAATGATCAAGCATGCGATTTTTCCAAAGTGCAAAATTTGTGGCATAAAAAATGTGTGCCTCACAAACATCTAGCCCATTAGACGCCTTCCTCTCGGGTCGGTGAAGACCACAAATGAGAGACCTCGCTCTGATACCACTTGTAAGGTCGAGATGGCATACTAGAGGGGGGGTGAATAGTCATTTCTAAAATTAATCGTGTCGGCTAACCGAAACAAGTGTGGAATTAAAACTATCGGTCTAGCCAAGACTACACCCCTCTATCTATGTTCTCTAGCACCTTCCAAAGATACTAATTAAGCCACAAAGGTGTCGGGCTAGCTAGAGCTCACCTAACCAATTCTAGAAGCAAGATCACACAAACCTATGCCACTAGTACTTTAAGCAACAAGGGAGCTCCTACACATGCTAGTAAGCAAAAGCACAAAGCCACCTAATGCTCACTAACAATGCTCAATAACAAGGCAACCAATGCCAAATTAGAGAGCGCAATTACTTAGCTACACAAACTAAGCAATGTGACTAACAAGGTCACACAAACCAAATTAGCCACGCAAGGGAGCTACTTTTATGCTACACAAGCAAGAAGGTAACTAGTAAGCTACACAAGCTAACTAATTATAAGAGCAACTACACAAGCACAATATATGCGAAAGTAATTACAAGCTTGTGTAAAGAGGATGCAAACCAATGGGAAGAAAAAGGTTGACACGGTGATTTTTCTCCCGAGGTTCACGTGTTTGTCAACACGCTACGTCCCCATTGTGTCGACCGCTCACTTGGTGGTTCGGTGGCTAATTGGCATCACCCGCCAAGCCCGCACATTGGGCACCATAAGAACCTACCCTGAACATGAGGGTAGCTCAATGACATGCTCAACTAGAGTTGCTCTTCGCGGCTCCCGCGGGGCGAGCACAATGCCCCTCACAAAGCTCTTCTCCGGAGCACCGCACAAGCTTCTTTCGGGCTTCAATGGAGACCACCACCAAGCCATCTAGGAGGTGGCAACCTCCAAGAGTAATAAGCACCACCGGCTTGCAACTCGATCACCTAGTGCCCCTCGATGCAACCTCACGATGCAATCGCACTAGAATCGCTCTCTCACACAATCGAATGATCACTATCAAGTGTATGTGAGATGGAGGGCTCCCAAGCACTACTACACAAGCCACCAAGGCTCTAGTGTGCTCAGCTACCGGTCCAAGGCCGGCCATGGCTTCTATTTATAACCCCATGAACAAATAGAGCCGTTACCTCTTCACTGGGCAAAAGTCGGGACGACCAGACGCTCCAGTCATATCGACTGGACGCTGGACCTCAGCGTCTGGTCGTGCGATGCATGCCATGTGTCCCCTTCTTCAAACACTGTTCATACGATCTCAATGGTCATCTGACGACCGGACGCAGCAGCTTGAACTGACCGGACTCAGCAACCCCAGCGTTCGGTCATTTCTAGTAAAGTACCAGACATGATCGGACACATCCGGTCGGTCGTGATTGGATGCAGCACCAGCGTCCGGTCACCTCCAGCAACACTGCTCTACCTGCGTCACCACACATCACCTTGACCGGACGCATACGACCAGCGTCTAGTCACTTCTAGCGCCAGAGTCCGGTCGATGACCGACGCCTACTCGCTGACAGCCACTACTGACCGGATGCTGGAACCTAGCGTCCGGTCACTATGTGACCAGTGTCTGACCCACTCTGTGAGACCCTATCTTTTCGAAACAGAGCGTCGGTGGCATTGTCGGACTGTCCGCACTCTACGGGCGAACACTCCGCCGGTGGAGTTCCGAACCCTTCTCACCTCCGTTCCATCACCGAGTTGATCCACATCAACTCTAACTTCATCTCCTTTGCAAATGTGCCAACACCACCAAGTGTGCACCACCATGTGTATGTGTGTTAGCATTTTCACAATCATTTCCCAAAGAATTAGCCACTCAACTTTCCACGCCACTCAATCCTAGCGACGATGCAAAGTTAGATCACTCGAGTGGCACTAGATGATCGATATGCAAACAAGTTTGCCCCTCTTGAAAGTACAGCCATCTATCCTAAACCCGGTCACAAACTTCTCTACACACCTATAACCGGTGAAATGAAATGCCCTAGGTTATACCTTTGCCTTGCGCATTCCATTCCATCTCCTCCAATGTCGATGCAACACATGCACCAATATGATCAACAATGATATGATCCACTTCATATCATCATGTGATCATATTGGTTCATCGATCTTGACTTCACTTGCTTTTCACCGTTGCCTTCGTCCAATGGCACCAAGTCTTGCTCAAGCTTCACCGCCACGCGGTCCATCGCTCCAAAGCCTCCGACTTGCCCTTCACGCTTGCAACCGGTCCATCAAGCCAAGTCTTGTCTAGATCTTCTCCACCTTGATCGCATGACTCAATGTCATGTCTCATGTGCAATGAGCTCCTTCATCATCACATGTGTGAGCTTTGCAACATCTCTAAGCCATTTTCACCTTCATGGCATATGTTGCTCACACACATGTACCTGTGGACTAATCATCTGTGTATCTCACATAAACACAATTAGTCCACCTAGGTTGTCACTCAATTACCAAAACCACACAAGGACCTTTCATTGGGGTGCTCGGGGGCTCCACTAGGGTACACTACTATCATTAAGCACACAGTAATGTTTATACGGGGCTCCCCCACAAACCTAAACTTCTACCTTCGCTAAATTACTTATATTTTGCAAGCTATTGGATCGGCCCAGTGGCATCTTTTGTCGGAGCAACCGACAAGGGCGTGGGCTACTCACTCCCTGGCGGCACGACATTCGGCTCGGTTAGGGTTGAGGCGACATTCACCTCTAACCCAGGCTCCACGCTGTCTACAGACTAGGCAGCGTCCTCCCCACGCATGCTTCTGGCCATGTCTTCACAATGGACGTCCATCACCCACTGGGCAGAGACTTGCTCCACCACCGACCTTGCATGCAGTAGCAAGCTCTCCCTGATTGATTGGATGTCCTCCATGCACAAGCCTTCGGCATACCCAGTGCAGATGGCAGCGAAGTCCAGGTTTGGATGGTGTGCGCAATCGAAGTCAGCACCCTCGACGCTCCATAGAACAACCCGCTCCTGATAAGATCTCAAACCGCATCCGAGACCTCCGCCAGCTGGACCGTGGGCGCGCTAGTGCTGGGCGCCAACAAGCTAGGCAATGTTGCGGATCTGGTCAAGATCCCCCTTGAGAGCACATCGCTCTTCACAGAACTTGACCAGTTCCTCCGCCTTCCAGCTGAGGGTCGCCTTGATCGTCTCTAGGTTCCGCTCCAATGTCTTCACCTTTCCACCCAGCTCTGAGAAAAGAGCGACAAGCTCAGAAACAGGTTGAAGGAAAAAACCAACAACGAAGAACAGAAAAGGCACGTATTGACGCAAAAGTTCTCAAGGATGGAGAGATCCTCTGCCTACCGAGCCGCCTGCTCGCGTAGCTGGGCACTCACGTCCTCCGTCCCCATCACCCGGCCCTAGAGCGTGAGCACCTCCTGGTCCACCTCCGACCGAGCCTTCCGCTCCACCTCTAGGGCCTTCCATGCCAACTCCAGGGTGTTCTATGCCGACACCAAAACGGCCCGCTCCGACTCAAGGGCTGCCAAGGACTCTCGCAATGCCGCCTCGATGTTCACCAGGGATGTATGCAACCCTGCCTCGGTCTCTGCCTGACGGGCCTTCACCGCATCGAGCCCTCGCTCGATGGCAGTCGCCCGCTCAGCTACACGTTGCCCCTCTGATTAGGTCATGAAGGAGACTTTCTACAAAAGCCCCCTCATGGCAGCGTACTGCCAAGAGGTCCGCAAGCTCGAGGACAAATTCCAGAGGATCGAACTGCATCACGTCCCTCAAAGGGACAACGATGTCGTCGATTACCTTGCAAAATTGACCGCCAGGCGCGATCCATCCCCAAGTGGGGTCTTCATCAACGACCCCCATGAGCCGTCCGCCCGCATCTTGGAAAGTCTGATCCAGACACACCCCGATGCCTAGCCGGTGCTCAGGGGCTCTGACCCCGACACCAAGCCAGTGCTCGGGGGCTCCAATCCCAGTACCTCTATGACGACGTCACCCACGAACATCGTCGTATTGGCACTCGATCAAACTGACTGTCGAGTACCGCTACTCGCCTACCTCCTCGAGGAGGTTCTCCCACCCAAAAGGACTGAAGCTCGACGGATCGCTCGATGCGCCAAGACCTTTGTCGCGCTTGGTGACGAACTCTACAAACGGAGTCTGTTAGGGGTACTCATGAAGTGTATCCCCACCAAACCAGGGGAAGCAGCTCCTCCTCGAGGTCCATGCTGGAATTTGTGGACATCACGTGGCCCCAAGGTCGCTGGTCGAAAAAGCCTTTTGTCATAGTTTTTACTGGCCCACCGTGCTACAAGATGCAGAGGAGGTCGTCCACAGATGCGAAGGATGCTAGTTCTACGCTCGGCAAACACATCTACCGGCATAGGAACTCCAAACCATCCCCATCACCTGGCTATTCGTGGTATGTGGCCTCGACATGGTGGGACCCCTCAAAAAGGGCCCAGGCAGTTTCACTCACCTACTCGTAGCAGTCGACAAATTCACCAAGTGAATAGAGGCCAAGCCCATCACAAACATCCGCTCGGAAGTGGCGGTCAAATTCTTCCTCGACATTATCTACCGGTTCGGTGTTCTTAATTGTATCATCACTGACCACGGAACCAACTTCACCGGAAAGAAGTTCCTAGACTTCAGTGATGGATACGGCATCAGGATCGACTGGGCCTCGGTCGGACATCCACGAACCAACGGTTAGGTCGAGCGCGCCAATGGCATGGTCCTCTAAGGACTCAAGTCACGCATCTTCGACAGACTCAACAAATACGTCGGGCGATGGGTGCCAGAGGTCCTAGCAATCCTCTGGAGCCTAAGAACAACCCCGAACCGATCCACAGGATTCACGCCTTTCTTCCTAGCTTACGGAGCTAAGGCAGTGCTGCCATCCGACCTCTACCACGGCGCCCCAAGAGTGAAGGCTTTCGACCGTGACCGAGCCGCGGAGGCTCAGCAAGACGTAGTCGACCTACTCAAGGAAGCCCGCGAGATGACCATCATCTGCTCCACTCGCTATCAGCAAACTCTCTGTAGGTACCACGAAAGAAAGATCAGGGGGAGAATCCTCGGAGTCGGTGACCTCATACTTCGGAGGACCCAATCGACAAAGGGAAAACACAAACTCTCTCTGCCATGGGAAGGACCCTATATGGTGACTAAAGTAATCCGACCGGGCACCTACCGACTGGAGGACAACAACGGCAACGCTCTCACCAACACTAACATCGAACAGCTACGTTGTTTTTCCCCTAAAATTTGGTATTACCGCTTTTTTAGTCAACACTTACTCCTGAAAAGCACCTCGGCCTAAACCGTTTTAGCCCAGGTTGCTCGGGGGCTACATAAGGGCATAATACCGAATATTACCTCTGTTTTTATTGTCACGTGGTAAACAAATTTATCCTCGAATGGAAGCACATTTCCTTTCCTTTAACTGTCCTACGTAACTTTGTTCTCACTCCTAACCAAACGCACCCCGCCACGACCTACGGCTACGAACAGCCGAGCCCCACGAGCCATGCCTAGGCTCTTAAAAAAGCTGTAGCCTATGGAACTAACGGGCAGGTGCGAAAAAGAAAGGATAAAAACAATAGCTATGCCAGGATAAAAATAAAGAACGGATAGTGATTCTATCACAGAGAACAGGACTGATGTGTTCATTAATACAAAAACTGTTCACACAGGGGCTCACCCACGAACAACAAGCGTGGGTCCCGGTCGGACATTTCTGACTGAAGCTCTCCGAACCCCGTCACTCAAGCCAACAAGGCGAGCACGTCTTCATTAATACAAAAACTGTTCACACAAGGGCTCACCCACGAACGACGAGCGCGGGTCCTGGTCAGACATTTTTGACTGAAGCTCTCTGAATCCTGTCACTCAAGCCATCAAGGGGCTCACCCACGAATGATGATCGTGGGTCCCAGTCGGACATTTCTGACTGAAGCTCTCCGAACCCCGTCACTCAAGCCATCAAGGTGAGCATGTGTTCATTAATACAAAAACTGTTCACACAGGGGCTCACCCACGAACGACGAGCGTGGGTCCCGGTCGGACATTTCCGACTGAAGCTCTCTGAATCCCGTCACTCAAGCCATCAAGGTGAGCACTACCAAACCCCTCTATTTCTTTATAATTATTTCATACATTCATACGTGCATTCATTCCATACGTCCGAACCTACCGGACGATTCGGGCCCTGAACCGCCCAGGAGCTCGGGAACTAAGAATCGCACGTGCAGCGAAATGCATCATAATGTTCCGTGTTGCGTCACAAAGCGGCGGTTGCCTTATTCGACATGAGCAACCAATAGAGCCAGGGAAGAAAAACGTAGATGAGCCCCGTGCGGCCCTCACTCAGTCTGACAGATCGGGTCATCTCAACCTTCTCGTTCGATCCTGAACCTATCGCCAAACCCATAGAATCTCCATCGAGGAGATGCCGTTATGCCACCCGGGTCGGTCTTCGAAATGACCCAGGCATCTACTGGGTTGTAGGTAAAGGAGTAGTGGAATGTCATAAGAGAGCTATGCCAACCCCGTCATGAACGACGGACCCGAATTCTACTCGATCACACCCGTTAGCGAACTCACCGAGCGCGTCACTCGAGCCCGAGCGATCGGGACAAGCGACAAAACTCAACCCCTCCGGTTGTGAGGAACCGAGGATAGGGTAATGCACACAACTCACACCGACCCCTACTATGGAAAAATAGGGCTCGAGGACTCAAGACAAAAAGCCTGGGATTGCGACCCCGAACTCGCCCCTTCCGACTGTGCTCCAAAAACCTAGGTTTGCGACCCCGATCTCGCCCCATCCGGCTATGCTTCCAACTGTGCTCCAAAACACCTGGGTTTGCGATCCCAATCTCGCCCCATCCGGCTATGCTTCCGACTACGCTCCAAAAACCTAGGTTTGTGACCCTGATCTCGCCCCATCCGGCTACGCTTCCGACTGCGCTCCAAAAAACCTAGGTCTACGACCCCGATCTTGCCCCATGACTCTGACTCACCCGATCTCACGGCGCGCATCGACGCCAGGATCGGTGAGCTCTGTCTCGTCCAAGACTGACTCCCTCGCTCGATCCCACGGCGCGTATCGACGTTAGGATCAGTGAGCCCTGTCTCGTCCAAGACTAACTGCCTCACCCGATCCCACAGCACGCATCGACACCAGGATCAGTGAGCCCTGTCTCGTCCAAAACTAACTGCCTCACCTGATCCCACGGCGCGCATCGACGCCAGGATCAGTGAGCTCTGTCTCGTCCAAAACTAACTGCCTCACCCGATCCCACGGCTCGCATCGATACCAGGATCAGTGAGCTCTATCTCCTCCAAAACTAACTGCCTCACCTGATCCCACGGCACGCATCGACGCTAGGATCAGTGAGCTTTGTCTCATCCAAAACTAACTGCCTCACCTGATCCCATAGCGCGCATCGACGCCAGGATCAACGAAGCTCTGTCTCGACCAAAACCATTGACTAACTCGCTCGCTCGATCCACGGCGTGCACCGACGCCAGGATCCATGAGTTCCCTCTCACCCAATCTCTCAAAGCGACTAAAAGACCGCCTCGGCTACACAACGACGCCTTGGTCGACATAACTCCGTCTCAAATGAAAAAACTCCCCCACTGACAACACAGGAACCCCCCAGACAGTTCTGCCCAAACCGCCCAGGGGCTCGGGGGCTACACCCGTGGGTGCGCTCACACGCACCCGCCGGCAAGACAAAAATTTCCTGAACGATTCTACCCGAATCACCCGGGGGCTCGGGGGCTCCTGTCGGGTTTATAAAACCTGGGGTCCCTTAGGGACCGGCTTCCACGCCAAGGCTTGGCCCAAGAGTCTAAAATGACAGGCCAGAAGAGAGGCCCAATCACTGACCAGAAGGTCTGGCCGAAAAGGAACAGTGCCCGCTCATCGGCTACTTCGGCCCACCTCTCCGACCAGAGCGTTCGCTTCGACTCCAGCCGCCTCCGGACGGCCCCTCCGATCAGAAGGCCTGGGCCAAAACACTACTTCTGACTCCGACCCGGGTTCACCGGAACCCTGCTCACCGCTCTTCTCCAACCGGCACACTCAGAGCCGACTGGAGACATCCGACCGGAGACACCCGCTCGGTGGGAACCAGAAGACGTGCGGAGAAAAGCAAGGCAAGGCTTATAAGTCAAAACCACTGTACCAGGGACCATACCCTACACGGAACAGTACTCTGCAGCCACCCTAACACAAATAGTATTGTAGGCGCCGACATCTCCCTCTATAGTATTGTAGGGGCCGCTACAACTCCCATACGGTAAGGCCCCCCACGTGCCACTGGGCATCGATAGCGGTATGGGCGTCAGGATTTACCATACCGGGTGAACATAGCGAGACTCCTCATATGTCTCTAGGCATCAAACAGTATTTGCAGGTACCGACGTCTACCATCCCTGAAAAAGACAGCACGACCTTCCGCATGCATCTGACATTCTACAGTGACATCAACAGTGTTGTAGGCGCCTACCATTATCTTGTACCCACCAACGTGGGCAACAAGGCTCGGTAGACGTGGGCAACAAGGCTCGGTAGCATACGTACCCTCACCTCCCACTTGTAAAGCCATCTCCTTTATCTATAAAAGGGGACGCGCCCCCTCCAACAAAGAGAGAGCCCTTCTTGAAGATAACAAGCACCGATCAAGTTCACTAACACATGACCACAGAACCACCGAGTTCGGACTCCAAGCACACACTTGAACACTTACTCATAGCGCAGCTCCCGTCACTCCCGGCCCTTTCGACCTGAGCCGACCGGACCTCATGTACACCCCTTCTTCCTCCTTCTCGTTTGTAACCCCACTGCAAACTTCGAGCACCTGGGCTCAGGAATAAAGTCACTAACCGATCCAAACTAGACGTAGGGCACATTGCCTGAACTAGTATAAATCATGTGTCATTGAGTGCTAGGCCACTTCCGATCACAACGTATGGTAAAATTATAAATATTCACTAGTTGGTCACTTTCTACACCGATAGAGCCAATATGGCTTTTTTGGATGGGCAAGTTTCTTATTGTTTGTGCCACCTAAACAAAGAGAGCTAGCTACGAAACCAAGCACCCCCTAAATCCCTCACCCATATGAGCCCATGTGATCCATATGAACGGCCTCATCCAATTTAGCCCACAGCATCCCATGAGATCAGCTTCGTGTTTAGCCCATGTCATTACAAATCTCGGGCCAGACAGATGACGCGGCCTGCGGCCCATGAGGCCTCGCGCTTGTCGATAAGTCCGACTTTGCGTTGATACATGAGTGCAATTTGGAGCCCAGCTGCTACGTGATGGGCCTTGATTCTTTTGTGATGTGGATTTCAACTTCTCAAGGCCATGGACATGTCAGAGTCCGTTTGGCCTTCATTTGCCACAACTGTGTCAATCTCGTCACCCGGTGAGCCACATTTTCCCAATTTAGGTCCATAAATACACTCGGCCCAAATAACTAACGGCCTAAAAGAAATGATGGGCTTGCTAAGCAAAACTTATTACTAAATTCTAAAAAAAAGAACAAACAGAAATTTAAAATCTTGTCAAGTACGTATACTAGATAATCTGTATAGCATAGTCATATGTTACAATCCAAAGGAACTGAGCATTCTCCAGAAAAGAAATTCAAAGACAAGTCTCATATAATAAGACATGCAAAACGGTTTGATCACATTCTTGAAACATGAGCTTGTTTGATCACATTCCACTTTTATGGCGAGCTCCAATACACAAATGCTAGTATTTTGAATAATCGTTGAGGTCTGATTCGTTTGCCATTTTCTAACAGACAATCTGGTGGTCTTTTTTTTAATGGACAATCTGGTGGTCTTGTGGTCACAGGTACACACGTTTTGTAGCTGTCAGGCAGTTGCCATCTGACGCCGACACGTCCATAAACCCGATGATGGTTGCGCGACGCTACAGGTCCGTTCCGTTAATGACATTTAGTTTGTTCGTTGGTTGGTTTCGGGGCTGATAAGCTTGGCCGTTGCTAATTTGTTGTGTGAGAAAAATATAATTGACTGTCTGATAAGCCCTAACTGAAATCAAAGAGCGAACAACAGCCTGTTCACTTGGTCGTAAACGATCATAAATTTCCAGCCAGAACAGTATTTTTCTCTCACACCAAACCAGCCAATCGTTTCAGCCCTAGCTGAACAGGCTGCAAGCTGATAGCGGTTGCTCGTCCCGTCGGAACCCGTATACTGCCCATCATCAGCCTTTTCGTTTGGTTGTGGCTTGTCATAAACGATCGTAAATTTTCAGTCGAAACAGTATTTTTCTCTCACACAAACCAGTCAGTAGTACTTCTTCACGAACCAGCAATAATACGAACCAGCCAACCGAACATATTGTATATTCATGCATCTCGTGCAGCGGTGCAGGTGGTGCAGGCCAGGCAGCTCAACGCACCATCAGGTCCCCTGGCAGTCTGCCGTCTGGTGGATAGTCAGGGCCCGGCAAGATCTTTTGTCGGGCCATTATCGTTGAAATCCTCCAATTCAGAAGATCCGCCAAAATAGCAGTGGATCTGCTGCGACCCGCGAGATGGTGGATGAGGCCTCGTTTAGTCGGAGGATTTTGGATTTTGGGTTACTGTAGCATGTTCGTTTTTATTTGACAAATAGTGTTTAAATATGGACTAATTAGGCTCAAAACGTTCGTCTCGCAATTTCCCCCCAAACTGTGCAATTAGTTTTTCTTTTCGTCTACATTTAATGCTCCATGCACGGGCCGCAAACATTCGATGTGACAGTTACTGTAGCAACTTTTTAGAAGTTAGGGTGGAACTAAACAAGGCCTGAATGAAACCCAAATCTGTTGCGCCTGATTTGCTTCCTCATCATGGAATAGTCCCCCCCAAGTGTCAAATCAACTGTGGGCTGTGTGACTTGCTTAAATAAAATTCACAAAACTGTGTGGAAGCAGCAGGGCATTCCGAATCTACCTGAACAGTTTGGAACACGTCGAAGATATATCGGCAGCTGCAGCCGCGCGGGTAAGATCAATGTAGTAATGCGGTGCACTCTTCTTCGCGGATAATCAATTTTCAGACGATGTGTGTGTGTGTGGACAAGCGTTTGAGGCTTCCAGCGATTTTTTCCACATGTGCAACTCACGGGCTCTGGCGTTTTCCTTTACATTCTCTCCCTATCTACCAGCGACGCTTTGGTGGAGGGCTGCAAAGCGCCTGGACCGCCTTGATGTGGAACACCCATTCCCATACAAGACGAGGAGAGGGCGAGAGGCCGTTGCAGCAACGCACCGCACTGGCCGCACCGCGACGAGGTGGAGTGGAGGCCCCTCGATCCCGACCACGCGACGCGACGACGACGACGACGTGGGCGGGCCGCGAGTTGGGCGACACGTTCGTACGTGCTCGGGGCACTACTGCGGATCTCGTGCATCCGCGGAACTAATAGCTGATGCGGACGGTGGCGTCGACGCCCGGGCGATCGAGCTCGATGGATCGGCGGCAGCGGCAGCGGCAGCGGCTCGGCTCATTCTTATCCGCTGTAGCGTGAACGTGATGGCACGGCCTTGGGCCTTGGCCTTTTCGGTCAGGGAACGGGCGAATAGACGGCGAAAACGACGGGTCATCCAGTGAAGTGAAAACCACCGGTACGGGAACTGCAGTCTGCGTTATTATTGCTTTACTCACGAGAGCATGTTCGGCTGGTATTAAAGTCGGCTGATAAATTAATCTTACTAATTTATTATGAGAGAAAAATACCGTAGACTCTAGCCGATAAGTTCAAATGAACGTGCCAGTTCGGACGTTCCAGGATAATACAAGCTTTCGCCGACGTCGTTATCGTTTTCGCTTTAGTTGCGAAATCGACAGCCAACAAATGGGTACGATCGAGCTTGCTTAACAATGGGTCGGATGGGAGCACTGTTACACGCTGCTGTGCACTGCTAGGCGGTTGAAATCGAAGCACAGCCAGGCAGACGTGTCCGTCAGTGCCTGGATCAGGATCGTGATGATGCGGCGCCGCGGCTGGCGACGGGCGCGACGGCCAGCGGCCAGACGTTACGCGACGGCACGACGAGAGCTGGCTGGCTGGCCGGGCCCAGCGTGTACGAGTATGCACCACCGACGAAGGCGAACACTTGTATTGGTTCTACTATAAATAAAGTAATTCACGTAGACTAAAAAATATTAAGACTAGCGTTCACACAATGTAAACTATCACTACTTGTGATTTATACTGAAACTTTTTGCTTTTATCATGCCTCGTATTTATTTTTTATCCCTTTTCGTTTTTTATCATTCTTTTTCCCAAACATATGTAGCTTTTAGTGTTACGATTTCTGTTGCCTTGTTTTACTTGCAAGCAAAACTACCAGCTAGGAGTAAATTAGTAGGTTAGATTCGCATCAGGGAAGCTCAAGAAGTAATGCGTTCCTAAGACCGTCTCCAACGAGGACAACCCATATACCATACCTATTCGACAGCTTAGGTCAGCTACAGGTAAAAGGTTGCGGACCCAAAAGTCTGCCTTCTCCAACAGACCCCGAGCAGGGCCGAGCGCCGCAACCGACCCGCCCACCCACCCCAGACCCTACTGCCGCGGAGCCTAGATCCGCGCGCCCCCGCCGATCTAGATCCATGGCCCGCCCCACGCGCGCTCCTCCTCCTCGCCGTCGCGGCGGCCACGCTGCTCGTGGCGGCGCTGCCAGGCGCCCGCGGGTTCTACCTCCCGGGGAGTTACCCGCACAAGTACAACCCCGACGACTACCTCAACGTAGATCCGGATGGGGAGGGGGCGCGGCTGCTCCGGTGCCAGTGCCGGTGGCGGCGAGGGCGCGGGGCTTGAAGCGGAGGAAGGAGGAGCGGCGGGCGGCGTGGCGGAGAGGAAGAGGGCGAGGACGTGCGGGCCTCCGCGCGGATGCGTCGCGGCTCGGGCTCGTCGGTGGAGGAGGAGCTGCCCCCGGAGTCCGAGGAGGAGGACTCCCACTTGCGCCGCTCCGAGAGGCGCTGGTGCGGCGGCGGGTGGACGGAGCTCACGCCGAAGCTCCCCTCAGCTCCCCCTCTCTGCTACGCTTTTGCGTCGTCGAGAGAGACAACTCATTTTTGCCTTCCGATTCGCCAGGTACCCAAAATGCCTGCTTTGGATGCGTCCTCCGTTGAAGTGCGATTTCGGGACGCAAAATACTGTACACGACGTATTTTGCGTTTGGGTGAGCCTTTGCATGCGCCGTTGGAGACAGTCTAATAACCAAGAAAAAGCGGCGTTGCTTAACGTGCACACTCTTTTGCTGATACTCCTCGCTTTCGGTGCGCGGGGCTAGGGCCCAGGGGTACGGAGTGGCCGAGTGGCGGAAGGGCCAGTTCACCAGAACCCTACAGTATTTTTCTCTCACAACAATATATCTTCAGCTGGTTTATCAACCGACTATAATACCAGCCGAACATGCCATGGAGATGCGTCTATCGGCTATCCCTTGGCCGTGCGTTACAGGTAGAAGAAGCCTCTACACCTGTCAAGGGCGCGCTGCCTTTCAGAGCGAGACTGAATAATCTGTCGTCCTTTCTGCTGCAGACAATGTCACATACCCTGTTCGCCTGATCGTTTCTGTAGCTTATAAGCCGGCTGATGCTATTTTATTGACAAAGAAAAACACTGTTTCATGACTAACAAGCATAGCTGATATCATCTGGCAAACAGGGTGGGACACTTTACCTCGGCGTTTAGTCGCTGTAGGGAGGCCAGCCGGCGGCCGGCGGCCAAACCTCAACAGTAGGCTAGGCATAGGCAGGCCGCTCCGCTCGGTTGCCCTTGCGTCTAGGAGCACGCCTCAGACTTCCCCGTCTTAATCGGACTGCTTGTTCGCATAAACTTATCTGTTATGGTACTTTGTTTTTTCTCACAACAAATCAGCTTCAGCGGTCGTAGGAGCCATGAGCTGAACAGCTCTTAACCCCGCGGGTTTGTTTGGATCTGAAACTTCCTGGAGTCTGAACTCTGAAGACCGTGCACACGTACCTGAGCACCACGGAGTGGGCGGCCGGTCAGGGCAAAGATGCACTCGCCAGGCGGGTGACACGGATGAATATGATTGGATTCTGGAAAGGAACAGAGGGACTCGTCGGATTTCCTCGCATCCCCGGCTGTCTGATTAGCGTTTGCCACTGTTCGAAAGATGCAAACTGGATCGGTGGTTCCTGCGGGTTCCAGAGATCGACAGCGAGATAAAATTGGTTGCCAATTTTGGGCTGGACAACACAGCACCGGGACTGAATCTGTGTTTAAGCAGCTGTTACAGCAATGGGTGCCCTGTGGCCGCAAACTTCGGATCCACGGAACATCTGGAGCCTTGGCGCTTTCCAGCTGAAGCAAAAATATTTTGTGCCACTAGTGGAAAAGAAAATCGCGTGCTTGGCTTGGGTCCTTCCGTCCGAGACGGAAAAGGTGGAAAGGTTCAGAGGAACAGAGCCGTCCAGCGGTCCACGGATGTACCAGACCCGCCGTCCATCCAGAATCCAGATGAGAAAAACGAAAAGCGCGAACAGCTGGGGTGACCAGACCTGACCTGAGCAGCCAAGCCAGCCAGCCAGCAAGCATGCAGCATACTCAGCATGGCAGGACAAAAAAAAAAAGCGGGCCCAAATCTTGCATCGACACGCTGCCTAGCTCACAACTCCACAAACTTGGAAGACGGAATCTACGTATGCACGAGAGGAATCCAATCTCCTAGCCTTTTTTGGGGGTGGCCGCTTTACTCATTTTGCCTATGTACAATTCGGTCGAGCCTCTCCCTCCTCCGGTTGGTTTCTCTGCCTCGGCGGCTGCTGTCCTTCGATTGAGACGTTCGCGGCCGCGCATTCCGCACGGGGGAAGTCAGAAGTGGGTTTCCGGCAGGCGGACGGTGAGCTCGCTCACTGGTAGCCGCCCAGGCCGGTAAGCAGCAGCTCGTGCGGCCGCAGCAGCGTCGGGGAGGGCACGGGCGTCAGCGGCGTCGCGCCGAAGTAGGAGAAGTCGAAGTCGGAGGCGTCGGGGACGCCGGCGGCGGCGGCCCAGAGCGCGCCGGCCATCTCGTCGGGGATGAGCGGCGCGCGGCAGAGCGGGCAGGTGCGCTGGTCGTGCTCCATCCAGCGGTCGAGGCAGGCGCGGTGGAAGACGTGGCGGCAGTTGCTGAGCCGCCGCACCTCGTCGCCGCCGCCGATGCCGCTGAGGCACACGGCGCAGTCCCCGCCGACGCGCGCCTCCAGCTCGTCGAACCGCACCACGGGGAGGACCTCCTCAATGACCATCGCCGGCACCGCCCGGAACTCCGGCCGGCGGTGCTGCAGCAGCAGCATCGCCGCCGCCTGATGCGGCAGCGCGCCGTGGTCCCGCCCCTGGGAGTCGCCGTGGTGGTGGTGGTGGTCCTGCAGCAGCGCCTGGTGGTCGTCCCCGAGATCCAGCAGGTCGCCGAGGCCCACGGCGTCGAACGCCCAGAGGAGGAAGCGGCGGATGTACCCCAGCAGCAGGAGGAGGTGGAGCAGCTGCTTCGGGAGCACCAGCTCCGAGTAGCCCATCGGGAAGCCCATGCCGGCCGCGACCGGGGCAGCGTTTGTCCGGATTTGCTGACTCCCCCCTTGGCGTGCCCCGTGCCTCTTGGCTTGCGGTGGTGGTGGCGATGAAAGGGGGAAGGAAGGTGGGGGCGAGGCGATGTGCCTGGCCTGGTGCTTCCTGCAGATATGGCGCGGCGGCGATGCGTGGACGGGAGAGGCGAAGCGGACGCGGTGGCTATATAAAGCGCGAGGCGGAGGGAGGGGTGACGCGGAAAGCTTGGGGACCCGCGGGCGGGGTCGCATAGCGTAGCGCGAGCGCCGTGGCCCGTGGGATCGATCGCGTGTTGTGCTCTCTGCTGGTGGTGGGCTGCTGTGCTCTCAGCTCACCGCGCGGTGCCCGTGCCCGAGTGGCGACAGACCCACCCCGCGAATTCGATCGCTCTCAACGGCTCCTCTACTGCCGAGCAGGGACGGAATTCTTTTCGCGTTGGCCCCTCGGCTCGGCGCGTGCCGCGCCGGGTGGTCCGCAGTCCGCTCGCTTCCGCCGTACCCACACGGCCACACACTACCGCCCTCTGCTGCTGCCGGGTCGGTGCAATGCACCGTTCGCTACGAGCAGAGGAAAGCATCTCTCCACACCACCTCCCACGGACCACGGTTCTGCAGTCCACACACGTACCTGCAGTCTGTAGATGTTCACGTGAAATACGAGAGCAGTAACAATCCATTACTGCTTGGCCGGCCGGACCGGAAGGGGTCAAAGCTTCTCAGCAGTCTATGCGTCAGCGACGCCATGTCCATTTGCGTGGAGTGAGCTCCAGCTATTCAAAATTTAGCCGCCTCCTTGGACGGGGGAGAGCTTGAGCTGGGGGAGTTCTCTTTCGCTGTTTCTCGCTAATGCTTCTTTCTTTTGGGCCTAGGACGAGAACAGAGACGGCAACGGATCGGATGTGCTGCAGCCGGGTGAGCATTCCGGTAATCCAATAATTTTGGATTGGATAATTAGATATCCGAGTATTAAAAATTGCTATCCGATTTTGAATCCGAAAAAGCAATACCTGAAATTTGGGTCATGTTCGCTTAAACTCATCAACTATAGTACAATATTTTTCTCTCACAACAAATCAACGAACAATACTTTTCAATCTGGCTTTTCAGCGAAGCGAACAGGACCGAGGTACCCAATAATTCAGGTTTGGATTTTACTTGATATACCAAAAAATGTCAAAACCAAAATTTTTGACAGAATTTCAGTTGCATATTAAAGCAATAATCAACAATCATTCAACTAACTTCATGTCTTCATACCAAAAAACAACAAAACAATTATCAAGCTAGCATAGATCTTCATTGAGCCATACAAGATAATGAATTTACATTGCATTGAACCACTTAGTGTCTTCGTATTAGAAATAAAAGAGCAAAGAATTTGGATATTTCGGGTAATTTGGGTAGTTCGGGTACCGGAGAACATTACCGGAGCTACCTGAAATAAAATTAGGTTTTTATAGTTATACTATCCAAAATTATGATGGGGTAATCAGGTTCACGTAATTCGGGTTTGGGGATTGGGTATCGGGTATTTTGTCCACCCCTGATCGTACCTGTTCTCGCAACAGCACCCGTTTTCGTGGATTTCAGACACCTTTCAGATCTGCTTATGGCATAAGTAATGCAACGTCAAGGTTATATTAATAAGTGACACATCTAGTTATTTAACACATGCTTCCTCCATTCCAAACTATAAGATATTTTTTTGATTTTTTAAATAGATATAATTTTTACTATGTATTTAGATATATACTATATATATAGATATATAATAAAAGTATTGTATTTAGAAAATTCAAAACATCTTGTAATCTAAAACGAGGCTACAGATACCAACCAATTGTACAAGTTCCTAAAATAAACTAAACAATATAAAGCCTAGGTACTAAATACGTATCTTGTTGGTAATTAAAGATGTGATGCTTTATTATTAAGTATAACCCTTATATTTTGGACCCTAGTATATATACAAACGCTACACACGATTTTCATTGATCTCGGACTCAATCCAAGACCTGTGAGTGCGATTTGGCACCCTTGTTTATCTCGAGCGGGTGTGGCGCCGTGGGCACCCGGGTCCGTGGGTCCAACGCCCCTGTACGAGGGACAGGGAGAGCTCGCAACTTGGCTTGGCCGCGGTGAAAAGAAACGAAAGGGATGGTTGCACGAAGGTTCTTGCATCCTTTTGCTTTCAGAAAATGCAGTATTAATGCAGTATTACACGTGTGTGTTTCTGGTTGGGTTGGCACATGGTTTTTCTATCCGTTGGATGGGCATCATGTGCTTGTGCTTTGCCACCGCCGTTGTTTATCTGATTTGGAGAGCTCACTCTAAACGGTACTGTTTTAAATTGGGAATCGCGCCTGTCCATTTCTGAGTGTTTCATTTCCCTTCGTGTTCTTCCCCTCGACGCTCTGCCCGGCGACACGTGCCCAAGGAATAAAGCGGAGGCTATTTCATCGGCGCTGCGGCGATTGCTCCGGCGAACTCGCGCTTCCTCGTCGCGGAGTGTTGCCGAAGATGTCTACTCGATACCCTTTCCTAACGTGGAGTAGATTTCGTGGATCCGTATTGTGATGAGGGCATAGGGATTGGAGATTTGGGTGGGGGATTTTGGATATAGCCTGGTGGCGGGGATGGAGTCAGTTTGCTTTCGCCTCACCTCGTCTCGCTGGAGATTTAGGTTGGATTTGCGTTGGATGTAGCCAGTGTGTTGGATTTGCTGCTTTGGTTGCTGTTCTTGTTGCCCTGGGCCGGCCTAGCGCCGTGGCCTTGGCCTACTGCAGCGATTTGGTTGCGTCAGGGAGCTGGCTGGGGTGCGTGGCACATCGGCTCTGTTCATAGGCAGGCAGATGATCGTCCGTGGCCGTGGTTCCTTGCTCGGACGGTAGGCATGGCGAGTGCGCGGGCGGTGGGGATCGATGGGGGTAGGAGATGGGAGGACTAGCACGGACGATGACGACGCGGCTCCCTCGTCCGCGTCGGTGACGCCTGCGCGGGCCATAGGTGTCGTCTCTTCTTCCGTATGCGGGAGAGGTGGTGCGAGCGGTTGTTGAGACCGGCATCGCTGCTTCTGCGCTCGGATCTAGCGCGTCGATTTTCTTGCAAGGGCAGGTGTGGATGAGGCTGCCAGCGCCACGGACGCAGCTGGCAGGGCATTTTTGCGCCACCCGTGTTCTGTCTGTAGATCTCGTTTTGATGCAATGCTTGTTCACTTTCAGCCTGAATCTGTTGAGCATCTTTTTTCTCTATTTTGTGCGTGATTGTTACTGTTGCATTAAGTTCATATGTGTCTCAACTGATTGTAGTTTGCTTGGAACATTAAGTCCACTTTGTGATAGGACACCAGGTTGCTCACTGATGCGTGTTTGTGTCATGGCCTACTGCGTGTGAAGTAATTATCTATAGAAGATTGTGTGTTTTTTGATGGCTAGTTGACATCCTAATTTTTTAACTGAATTCAGGTGCAGAGATCCAAGGCTTGGAGGAGGGTACCCACTGAAGGCTGTCAGCAAGGTAACAATATTGTTAAGCCTGCATACTGTGTGCTCGAGTGAGCAAGTTGAGGTCTGTAGTGTGTGGCTTGCGTATGTGATCTGAAGGAACCGTGACGCCTAAGAGGGGGGGGGGTTGAATTAGACAACTTAAAATTCTAACTCTAAAATATGGCCTCTTTTTCTTACCCTAGCAAAACCTATGCAATAGATAAACTATCTAGATGTGTAACTATGGTTTTGCTAGTGTATTGCTATCTCTACCGCAAACGTAGTAAAGTAATCAATATAAATGCGAAAGCTAAAGAGCAAGGTAGAGATATGCAAACTCCCGTCGACGACTCTGGTATCTTTACCGAGGTATCGAGAAGCGCGCAAGCTTCCCCCTAGTCCTCGTTGGAGCCTCTCGCAAGGAATCCCTCGCAAGGGCCAAGCTCCCGGTCGGGTAACTCCGTGGATAGCCTCGGGCCTTTCCCACGTGCAAGTGGGTCTCCGATGTGCCTCTCGGCAAGCCTCTCCCGGATGCTCCCCGCCGTCTTCATTATCAAGCTTTCGGCCGAAACGCCGCGGGCCTTGTTCCCTCCGGTAGACGGTGGCGGCCACACCACAAACGCGGTTGGTGTGATCTCGCAAGACTTCAAGCCCCTCCGATGTACAACACTTGTGCTCGCAAGCACGGGATGGGAAGAGGTATGCAAACCTCACTAAACACTAGGCAAACACCTAGAGCAAGCGCATAAGCGGTGGTCTAATCAACCTAAGCACTTCGCAAAGCACTTATGCTAATTACCTAATAAAACACTAAGCACTATGCATGTAGAGATCACTAAAATGGTGTATCAACACCCTTGGTATGTTTCCTCAGTTCCACTCTCCTCAAATGGCCGGTTGGGGGTTGTATTTATAAGCCCCACTGAGAAAAGTAGCTGTTGGGGTCGAACTCCCACAATTCTGCTACTGACCGGACGCTGAATCGTCCTGACCGGACGCGTCCGGTCGTCCCGACCGTTGCAGCCGCGAACCACCGATCGGACGCTACCAGCGTCCGGTCGCAGTTTCGCGCGCCTGGAACCTCTCTGTACTCGATCGGACGCTGATGCCCTACGTCCGGTCGGTTGCCACCAGTGTCCGGTCCTCGCGTCCGGTCGCCTGTCTGCCGAGCCATCGGTCCAGCGTTCGGTCCTTGCGTCCGGTCGCATCTGCGAGCTCGTTTCTTCGTTATCTTTTGTATGGCTTGGTTCCTTTCTTCATGCTTAGACTTTGCTTGATCTCTTGGGTCTTTTCTTGTGCTCCTAAGGTCTTGCTTAAGGTGTTGATCATCGGATCATCACGTCGCCTTCGTCCAAGTCACGTCTTGCACCCTGTTGGACTACAAAACAAACACTTGCAAATTCATTAGTCCAATTTGGTTGTGTTGGTCATCAAACACCAAAATCCAAAGTAAATGGGCCTAGGGTCCATTTTCCTTACAATCTCTCCCTTTTTGGTGATTGATGCCAACACGACCAAAACAAGCAAATAATAAGAGTTTGGAAGTTAAAAACTACCTACTTGCTATGATGCAATGCGAAGGGCAAGGTTATATGATACTAATTGACAGATACCAATTAAAACTTTACTCAAAAGCTTATCTTGCCCTTGCAAATGTCCCCTTGTGATATTATGGATTAAAGCCTAGCTTTCAAAAAAATCTCCCATTACTTAGACTAACCCATAATTTACTTTCCTCCCTTTCTCGGACCATTACTACTTGTAACTAAATGCTTGTCTTTGGTTCTTCAAATTCTCCCCCTTTGGCATCAAACACTGAAAAGGAAGACATTAGAAGCACAAAGGGAGGGTCAAATTTCATGATCTTTTGAGTAACGAGTGAAATGGATCACAAAATTTGACTCTCACATTATATAGACGAAGCTCCCCCTAAATATATGCATACATAGGATAGAAGACAAAGCATATGAATAATTAGCAATTTATTTTACTAGAGAGTTTAATCTATATAATGCATGGAGAAAGCATATAAATATGAAATGAAATCAACATGATGAAGCCAATTGAAGAATGATGCTTAACTCCAGGGACTCCAATTTCCTTACAATGAGACTACTACACATGTGATAGGTTTTAAAAAAATGATACCATTTTGAATAAGTGTTAGTCTCAAAGCATCCAAGTTGTAGATTAAGCTCCCCCTAAATTTGTGCATACAAGTGTTGAATACTTGTAAAATTTGTGCACATTGATTTAAGTATCAAAATACCATTTGAAAGATGATATTTGGGAGAGATTATCTACAATTTGGACTTTGGCACATATTAGATAATTAATTGTAAAACAAGCTATGTGCCGTGCTCCTAAATAATTTTAAACCATGTAGATTTGCTCCAAGGGTTGATAATGAAACCGAGCAAGCCTACCATATGATATACCTATTGAGTGCATAACAAAAGATGTAAGCATGTAAATGCAAACATAGGCATAAAAGATAACTAGATGCTTTAATAGAATATCAATTGAAAAACAAAACCAATTGAAATGAATATTAATTGGAAGTAATGACATCTAGTTACCTAGCATGGGAAGGGGAATTTGGGTCCATAGTATTCACTGACCTACTTGGCAAATGACTTTGTCCAGCTTGATGCACCCCATGAAATGCACCCAAACTTTGCCAAGTCTCCAAATTCCCCGTCGTCCGACGGACTTCTCACTTCCCTTTCGGGATCCAAACCTTCTTGGTGCTCTTCATGTTTGAAATGATTTCCTTTGACACCCAAAAGCGTTTGACCCCATTGTTGGCTTGCTTGTTCACCTTGATAGCCACCACCTTGTCATTTTTCTTCTTCTTCAAGAGATAAGGTGTGGAGGCCTTCTTGTTCACCTTGTTGGTGTAGGTGTTGGAGAGCTTCCTTGTTTGCTTTTTCTCCCTCTTCTTTGCTCCTCCCCCATTCTTCACCTTGCACTCATATGACTTGTGACCTTCCTTATGGCACACGTAACAAACCACGGTTTGTCCTTCATCAAGCTTCTTCACTCCCTTGACGGTGTTATCTTGATGAAGTTGGGCTTGCTTTGCCTTGCCTTTTACTTGAGTCAAGTCCTTGATGAGGCGAGCTACTTCTTGTTTAAGTTCCTCATTTTCCTTTGCAACCTTTTGTGTGCATGTATCTACAATAACTTTCTCAACACAAACTTGGTTGCACAGAGGTGAGTCTAAACATAAATCATTGCAAGAAGTAGAGGCATCCTTTTTAATGATAGAACTTTTCTTTTTAGATGCCTTGGTGGGGGTATTTTTGACGGCTTCAAGATTAGCAACTTTATTTGTTAGCTCATCACAATGTTTGCACATGATTTCTATTTTAGCAAGCAAACTTTGATAATCATTTTGTAGGCTAGCTAACTTTTCTTTTAATTTTTCATTTTTCTTTTCAAGTTGCTTATCATTGATTGTGCATTCATTTGTTGTTGCACTAGCCTCAAGTTGCTCAATTTTAGTAGATAGTTCAACATTGAGATTAGCAAAATTTTCGTATTGTTCAAGCAAATTCTTGTATGCTTCTTGTGAACTACCTAGCTCTTCTTTTAAAATTTTTAGCTTCTTTTGTTGACTAGTGCAAACTTTAGCATATTTAAGATTTTCTTGCACAAGTTTATGATAAGAAGGCATATCATCATCACTATCACTCTCACTAGAGGAAGAGCTTTCGTTACCTCGTGCCATAAAGCACACACGAGAAGAGCTTGATGATGATTGCTTGCGGCCTCGCCTTTTGTGATGGGGTTCTTCTTCACTTGAAGAATCATCCCATGACCTTATTGATGTGAGGGCTTAGTTCTTGCATGCCTTCTTCTTTGTCTTGGGTGTGGGCTTGTTTGGACAAACTTCCACAAAGTGTCCCGACTCGCCGCATCCGTAGCATCCTTTCTTTCTTTGCTCATTTCTTTGATTTGTGAAAATGAGATCTTGAACTTGGATGGGCACACCCTTGACATTGAGCCTTTGGATCATCTTCTCCACCTTGTTGATTAATTTGATTGATTCTTCATCAAGATCGGAGGTGGAGGAGGAAGATTGATCATCATCACTTGAATCTTCATCATCATCATCATCCTCATCATCTTCTTCTTCACTTGAGGAGCTTGAGCTTGAGCTTGACTTAACTTTCTTGCCCTTCATCTTTTTCTTCTCGCTACAAGCGAGACCTTTGCCTTTGCTTGATGAAGAAGCTTCTTCTTGCCCCATCTTACGTGACATTTCAAATGCCACTAGCTTGCCAATGACAATGCCCGGGGTCATGGTGCTCAAGTTCTCCATGTTGTGAAGGATGGTGATGATACTTGCATATTTCTTTTGTGGTAGAACGAAGATGATCTTCCTCACGATGTCGGCATCATCTAGCTTTAACAATCCTATTGAATGGAGCTCATTGATAATTAGATTCAATCGAGAATACATATCACGAACAAGCTCATCATCATTCATAGCAAAGGAATCATAATTTTGCTTAGCTAGACAATGTTTTTGCTCACGGACATTACTTGTGCCGTCATGGAGCTCTTGGAGTTTTAACTAAATTTCATGTGCCGTATTTAATGTGAACACTTGGTTAAACACATCCTTGCTAAATGATTCAAACAAGCAATTCTTAGCTCTAGCATTAAAATGCATTTCTTTTTCGTCACTCTTTGTGGGTTTTTCGGGATTCTTAATGGGTTTCATCCCGTCACGAGTGACTCTCCATACACCTAAATCAACCGTCTTAAGATGGCAAGCCATTCTAGCCTTATAGTATGGGAAGTTAGTGCCGTCAAATTGTGGAGGCCTAGCGGTATCCATCCCAACCACTCTACAAACGCGTCGGCTCAACGGCGGTTAAGCCAAAAGGTCCAAATATGAGCCAACCGGCTCTGATACCAATTGAAGGAACCGTGACACCTAAGAGGGGGGGTGAATTAGGCAACTTAAAATTCTAACTCTAAACTATGGCCTCTTTTTCTTACCCTAGCAAAACCTATGCAATAGATAAACTATCTGGATGTGCAACTATGGTTTTGCTAGTGTATTGCTATCTCTACCGCAAACGTAGTAAAGTAATCAATATAAATGCGGAAGCTAAAGAGCAAGGTAGAGATATGCAAACTCCCGTCGACGACTCTGGTATCTTTACCGATGTATCGAGAAGCGCGCAAGCTTCCCCCTAGTCCTCGTTGGAGCCCCTCGCAAGGGCCAAGCTCCCGGTCGGGTAACTCCATGGATAGCCTCGGGCCTTTCCCACGCGCAAGTGGGTCTCCGATGTGCCTCTCGGCAAGTCTCTCCCGGATGCTCCCTGCCGTCTTCACTATCAAGCTTCCGGCCGAAACGCCGCGGGCCTTGTTCCCTCCAGTACACGGTGGCGGCCACACCACAAACGCGGTTGGTGTGATCTCGCAAGACTTCAAGCCCCTCCGATGTACAACACTTGTGCTCGCAAGCACGGGGTGGGAAGAGGTATGCAAACCTCACTAAACACTAGGCAAACACCTAGAGCAAGCGCATAAGCGGTGGTCTAATCAACCTAAGCACTTCGCAAAGCACTTATGCTAATCACCTAATAAAACACTAAGCACTATGCATGTGGAGATCACTAAAATGGTGTATCAACACCCTTGGTATGTTTCCTCAGTTCCACTCTCCTCAAATGGCCGGTTGGGGGTTGTATTTATAAGCCCCACTAAGAAAGTAGCCATTGGGGTCGAACTCCAGCAATTCTGCTACTGACCGGACGCTGAATCGTCCTAACCGGACGCGTCCGGTCATCCCGACCGTTGCAGCCGTGAACCACCGATCGGACGCTGCCAGCGTCCGGTCGCCTGCCACCGGACGCGTCCGGTCACAATTTCGCGCGCCTAGAACCTCTCTGTACTCAATCGGACGCTGATGCCCTGCGTTCGGTCAGTTGCCGCCAGTGTCCGGTCCTCGCGTCCGGTCGCCTGTCTGCCGAGCCACCGGTCCAGCGTCCGGTCGTGCTTTCAGCGTCCGGTCCTTGCGTCCGGTCGCATCTGCGAGCTCGTTTCTTCGTGATCTTTCGTATGGCTTGGTTCCTTTCTTCATGCTTGGACTTTGCTTGATCTCTTGGGTCTTTTCTTGTGCTCCTAAGGTCTTGCTTAAGGTGTTGATCATCGGATCATCACGTCGCCTTCGTCCAAGTCACGTCTTGCACCCTGTTGGACTACAAAACAAACACTTGCAAATTCATTAGTCCAATTTGGTTGCGTTGGTCATCAAACACCAAAATCCAAAGTAAATGGGCCTAGGGTCCATTTTCCTTACATGATCAATTTAGGTGCTATGTTTGGCCTTATTATTGGTTACACTATATACCTGCTGATTTATGTTGACGTGTGAGTGCATTGCACTTCCTACTGTCATGCTCTCGTGGCTAATTTATATTAGTTCTCTGACTAACATTAAGCATGATTTTATGCTTCTGATGATTGTGTATGCGTCCTTTCTCTCTTAGGTTTTGGCTTTTTACTGACGGATTTAAACATACCTTTTCTATTGATTGTAGTTCCAGGAGTGAAATGGTCTAGAGTCAGTGGAGTAGTATATGCTTTTGAACCATTGAATGTCAGTGCCAGCGAGTAGCGATGAATGCCATGTCAATGTTTAGGACCATCTAGCTAGTTAATTAGTTCATGCATTTTGTAAGATTGTGTTTTATTGCTCTGAGAATTTTGTATAGACTTTGTCCTAAAATGACATGAAATATTAATTAGTAGTTCCAAGTCACACTCCTGTTTTGGTAATATTTTTTTCCATGTGGCATGTATTGTGTTGTGACTGACTTTGTTAGTCTAAAGATGTTTGTACCTTATCTTTTTGGATTTTGAGAGAAAATGGCTGAAACACTACCCTTTATATTAAGGTTGCAGTTCACTGATCTGTGTCTATTTTTACTCCATGCATAATTATAGGTTGTTTTCTTGAAAAGTCTAGATTATTTTCTATGATCCGATAGATCTAGTTATTTCTTAACCCATTTTGTCCCTATTGTTCAAAGAAATATGTTGAGTGGAATCTGGGCTTACTAAATAGCCTTATTGTATCTATTAAACCTTGGTACAACAAAAAATTGCTACCTGAGCAGACACCATATTTTTTGTTTCAGCTTGATGGAGTTGTGTTAATTATTGTTAATTTTTGTTTTATGTGATGCAAACTAAATTGTGCCCGGGGTCGTGCTCGTTGGCTCCAGCGCAACACCCTGGACAGGGGGAACGATCTCCCACAGTTTGCTCAGGCCAATCAGAACATCGCCGTTGTGGCAATGCTTCTGCGCGGCTTGTCCGAGCCGAACGACCCTCATGAACAGGCGATCCATCGGAACCTCCGGGCACTAGTAGAGACCGCTACCGTGCAACAAGCGGAGAGCTTCGTATCACGACGCTGACTCGCGGCCTCACTTCTCACTAGGGGAATGGGGACACAGCAGATGGGTCGCTCCACCCAATCACCGCTACAACCGCCGAGCGCGGCATAGGAGGCCGCATTGGCACCTTATCTTGACTTGACGACCGCTCCGCACCGACCGCCTGTATACGCGTGGCTCGGGCCGAACCGAGCTACACGCAGTAGCGACTGGAGTCCCAGCCCTGATGGCCCAGGACCACGGACCTTTGTCCAACACCTCCAGCAAGCGCCGCTCCCGCCGCGCTCCAACGAAGGCAAGGGCAAAGGGAAGGCCAAACACCAGGATCAGGACAAGGGCCCCTCCACGTAGAGGGGAAAAAAGAATAGAAAAGATCGTCACCGACCGGCCAGCTCCGCGTTGGTCGCCACAGCTGATCACGCGGGCACGCAGCCCCAGCAGGACCCTCCAGGCCACTTACACGAGCTCATGGAGAGCCCATGCACCAACCATGACTACCCCGTCAAACACCTCTACAAGGACTGCCAGCTCCTCAAGCGCCTTATGCGGCAGACCGGCGAGCCAAAGGAAGAAAAAGGCAAAGAATCAACGACTGAGAAAGGGGGCGTAGCAGGAAAGGATCCGGACAACTGAAGGTTGAAGTGATCTGACTGAATGCCTACCAACTGAAGGACAACAATGACGACATTCTCACCGAACACTTGGAACAACTATGTCATTTTTCTTCCCCTAAAATTCACTCTTACCATTATTTACTTAGTGTTTGCTCCAATAAGAGCACCCCGACCCGAACAATTTTTGGCCCGGGTCGCTCGAGGGGCTTCATGAGGATGCACTACTACCTCTCTGTTTTGTTTACTATCATATGGTAAAATTCCTTCCTACCTGATCAAAAGGGTAGTTCATTTTTTTAATTTGCCTTACGTAGCTTTGCTTTAAAACATTCCGATCGATCGCACCCCGCCTTCATCTATGGTTACGAGCAGCTGAGCCTCACGGGCCATGCCCCGGCCTCCCAAGGTTGTAGCCTACGGGACAAACGGGCAAGTACGAGAAAGAAAAAATAAAAAACAAAATTATGCTAAGGAAAAACTAACGAACGAAAGGGACAAGCTTCCCCGTACGGAGTGACTCCATCATAAAAACAAAACCGATTATAGTCATTAAGTACATAAGAATGTTTAAACGGGGGCTCCCCCACAAACTTAAACTCTTTACGTTTACTAAACTACTTATATTTTACAAGCTATTGGGCTGGCTCGGCGGCATCTGCTGTCGGTGCGACCGGTGAAGGCGCGGACTGCTTGCTCCCCGGCGGCGTGACATTTGGCTCGGTCGAAGCCGGGGCGACGTCCACCTCCAACCCAGGCTCTGTGCCATCCGTAGGCTGGGCAACGTCCTCCCGACGCACGCTTCTAGCCATGTCTTCATGGCAGACGTCCATCACACACTGAGCAGAGACTTGTTCTGCCACCGACCTTGCATGCGGCAACAAGCTCTCCCCGATCGATTGGATGTCCTCCATGCTCAAGCCATCAGCGTATCACTGCAGATAGTGGCGAAGTCCAGGTTTGGATGGTGCGTTGCCACCGAAGTCAACACCCCCGACGCTCCATAGAACAGCCCGCTCGTGATAAGGTCTCGGACCGCATCCGGGACCTCCACCAGTTGGACGGCGGGCGCGCTAGTGCTTGGCGCCGACCCAAAGACCTCCGAGACAATGAGCTGGGCAACGTTGCGGATCTGGTCAAGTTCCCCCATGAGAGCACGTCGCTCTTCTCAGGACTTGGCCAGCTCCTCTGCATTCCGGCTGAAAGTCACCTTGATCATCTCCAGGTCCCACTCCAGCGTCTTTACCCATCCGCCCAGCTCTGAAAGAAGGGCGACAAGCTCAGAAATAGGCTGAAGGAAAAAAACCAACACCACAAAAAACAGAAAAGGTACGTACCAATGTGGAAGTTCTCAAGGGTGGAGAATTCCTCCACCTGCCAGGCCACCTGCTCGCGTAGCCGGTCGCTCGCCTCCTCCGTTGAAAGGTCCTAATGGCTAGAGGGGGGTGAATAGCCTAATAAAAATTTCTACAACAACACTTAACAAAATGGTTAGACAATTATAAGGCAAAGCAAGTGTTGCGCTAGCCTACTCAAAATGCAAGCCACCTACCACAATTCTAGTTTAGATAGTATCTATTCACACAATACCTATGACACTACCCTATGTTAGTGTGCTCTCAAAGGCTAACTAAAGAGCCACACCAACCAAGCAAGCAAGCTCTCACAACTAGCTACACTAAAGAGCTTGACAACTAGTTTGCGGTAATGTAAAGAGAGTGATCGAGAAGGTTATACCGCTGTGTAGATGAGGGAACCAATCAATCACAAGGATGAATAACAATGAAGACCAATCACCTCGGAATCAATGATGAGCACACTGATTTTTTACCGAGGTTCACTTGCTTGCCGACAAGCTAGTCCTCGTTGTGGCGATTCACTCACTTGGAGGTTCACGCACTAATTGGCTTCACACGCCAAACCCTCAATAGGGTGCCGCACAACCAACACAAGATGAGGATCACACAAGCCATGAGCAATCCACTAGAGTACCTTTTGGCTCTCCGTCGAGGAAAGGTCAAGAACCCCTCACAATCACCACGATCAGGGCCAAAGACAATCACCAACCTCCGCTCGACGATCCTCGTTGCTCTAAGTCGTCTAGGTGGCGGCAACCACCAAGAGTAAGAAGCGAATCCCATAGTGAAACACGAACACCAAGTGCCTCTAGATGCAATCACTCAAGCAATGCACTTGGATTCTCTCCCAATCTCACAAAGATGATGAATCGATGATGGAGATGAGTGGGAGGGCTTTGGCTAAGCTCACAAGGTTGCTATGTCAATGCAAATGGCCAAGAGAGTGAGCTTGAGCCGGCCATGGGGCTTAAATAGAAGCCCCCACGAAATAGAGCCATTGTACCCCTTCACTGGGCACAACACGGGCTGACCGGACGCTCCGGTCATGTTGACTGGACGCTAGACCTCAGCGTCCGGTCGCCTGACGACAGCCACGTGTCCCGATCTCAATGGTCACTTGAGTTGACCGGACGCTGCGCTATAACTGACCGGACGCCCCGGTCCAACCGAGACTAGCGTCCGGTCACTTATAGTGACCTCCGTCTTTTCTGTCTAGGGCTCCGGTGGCACCGTCGGACTGTCCGCACTCTACGGGCGGACACTCCGCCGGTGAAGTTCCTAACCCTTGCTCAAATGTGCCAACAACCAAGTGTATCACCTTGTGCACATATGTTACCTTATTTTCACAAACATTTTTAAGGGTGTTAGCACTCCACTAGATCCTTAATGCATATGCAATGAGTTAGAGCATCTAGTGGCACTTTGATAACCGCATTTCTATACGAGTTTCACCCCTCTTAATAGTACGGCTATCAAACCTAAATATGATCACACTCTCTAAGTGTCTTGATCACCAAAACAAAATAGCTCCTACAAATTATACCTTTGACTTGAGCTTTTTGTTTTTCTTTCTTCTTTCCAAGTCCAAGCACTTGATCATTACCATGGCATCATCTTCATCATGCTATGATCTTCATTTGCTTCACGACTTGGAGTGTGCTACCTATCTCATGATCACTTGATAAACGAGGTTAGCACTTATGGTTTCATCAATTCACCAAAACCAAACTAGAGCTTTCATCCGTCCCCGAAGTGCGAGCACTTCCCGGTCTGCCTCCGACCGGGCCTTCCGCTCTAACTCCAGGGCCTTCCGCGCTAACTCCAGGGCATTCCGCTTTGACACCAAGATGCTTCGCTCTGACTCAAGGGTCTCTAGGGATTTCTAGAGTGCCACCTCGGTGTCCGCCAGGGATGTCCGCAACCCCGCCTCGGTCTCCACCTAGCGGGCCTTCGTGGCCTCAAGCCCTCACTCGGTGGGGGTCGCCCGCTCCACTGCACGCTGCCCCTCCGCCCGTGCTGCGGTCGCCTCGGTCGCCCGGTCCTAGGACTCACAGCGAGTGGACTCTAGCTAATGCTCAAGCTTAGCCACCCGAGCGTGCTCCATTCGGAGGAAGTGGGACTTGCGGGACGACATCCCCTTTAGACTATGAAAAACAAGCATGCTAAGGCAACCAACAAAAGATTTAGAGGTTAAGGACAAGTACGGGAAACTCACCTCCGCGGCAAGCTGTAGGTCGACCTCAACTAACTGTTGAGTGGACTTAACCTGCTCCTAGGCGTCTCCGAGCTTCGCGGATAGGTTGGCGAGTTTGGACACCGCGGCAAGTCCTTGCTCCCCTAGGATGTCCAAGAGCTGACGCTCCTATGAATCCCAAAGGACGAACCACACCTTTGTCGGGTCCTCAGGTAGGGCCACTCTAGGTCACCCTTCGGGAGCCCACCAGAGGGCCCCGCCTCCGACTGAACTACCGCCAGCTCCCATGATGATGTCGGTAGCTCTGCCACTACATCCACCTCGTCGTCAGATGGGATATGCACCACCTCGGTTGCGCGGACCGCCGTCGGGCGTTCCGACCCTGTCCTAGCCATGTCTCCCCCTAGCGCCTTTGGCTCCGACCACGAGGGTGAGCCATGCAGCCCTCCACCCAGCGAGGCAGAGAGCTCGGTCTGCCTCTCCTCTTTCATTGTGGCTAGTGGAGGAGGGGCCGTGAGAGTTACCTCCGATGCGACCTCCACCGTCAGCACCGGGATCACTGCCAACGCCGACGCTGCCACCGTACCAGCAACTGACCCAGGGGGCACCACCCCTGGAAGGGAAGGGTTCGCTGCCGCCACCTTGTTCCCCCTGTTGCTCGCCGCGACACGCTGCAGGGTGGGCCTCCAAGTCTCCTGCATGGGAGTTGGGGCGATGCTCAACCCTATCATCGCCCGGCCATTAACAAAAAGTGCAGGTAAGTCGCACTCCAAAAAGACTCAACGGCGAAAGATCAAAAAGAAACAAAGAAAAACATACTGGGAGGTGAGCGGCATGACTCTGAAGGCAAGACCCGACATCGATGGGCCTGCTGGGCAAGGACCGCTCCCAGGCTGAGACCCACGCCCCCTCACTTCAGCCAAGGGTAGAGTCGTCCAAACCGGCTCCTGTCCAGCCTACGAGTCGCCATGACCCTCGGCTCAGGACTTCCAATTGAGACTAGCGGTCTCAGACAGTGCGGGGGAGACAGGGGCCTCTGCCCTCCAGGCGTCGCCCTCAGGCGAAGGCTTGGGGGATAGGCACGACATGTGGGCGTGTAGGGAAATGGCACGCAAAACTAGGGTTTCATTAATTCATGCTCCAACCTCCTGTACTGTTATAAGTGTTCCCTATTTATAGGACTCAACTACCTCTTGAAAGAATTTATTACAATGCCCCTTAACTGCTACAGTACATTCATGGAATATTCCACCACCGGTCTCTCGTTTATGGGGCAATCTTGCCACGCCGTCTTCAAGTAATGGGCCTCCATAAGCGGCCGGCCCACCGTGCTTCGGTCTTCGGCCCAGAGGCTTGGGTTCCTGATGCTGGCCTCTGCCTTCAGGGGCGCACAGCTGCCTACGTGAGTCTCCGCTGGTCCTGGTCGGAGACCTCGTCCATAAGTCTCCGCCCGGCCATGTGAGGGCCAAGCTGGCACGCTCGTGCGGACCATGGGCGCCTATGCTTAGGTACCTACACACACTTAGGCAAGGTTGTTTGTATGATTAGTTCGGGGATAGGGCGGCCTCCGCCTTTAGCGCTAGAGACGCCCGTCAGCTGAAGCAGGACGGCGTCCGCCTAAGCGGCCAGAGATGTCCATGCTCCAAGCCTCGTGCAACGCCCTACAAGCATAGCCAGGAAAGTTCCTTTAGTAGGGTGGCCTCCGCCTTTAGCGCCGGAGATGCCCGTCAGCCGAAGCAGGGCGGCGTCCGCCTGAGCGGCCGGAGATGTCCGCACTCTGAGCCTCGTGCAGCGCCCTACAAGCATAGCCAGGAAAGTTGCTTTAGTTAGTGCCAGGTCTCCGACCTAAGACGGTCGAAGACGCCTTGGTGACACCACGCCGTCGGAGGCCTTCGCCACCCGCCGAGGCCGTGTTACAACAGTTCCCCCCTTTTGAGACCATGATTTGCCTAAGCGTGCCGTGAGCTCAAAACGCCTTGACCAAAGGCGTCCGCGTGGCGGAGACCACACGCATTGGTGTCTCCGAGCGAGGCCCTGCTACTTCCCCCTAGCCCGCTCTAGCGCGGCCGTTGGTCTCGTTGAGAGTAGCCGTTGGGCAGCAAATCTAGCCGTTGTCCTACGCTGTGGCTGTTTACGCCGTATCGCTTTCCATTGTATTCCTTGTGACTTCTTCGAAGATGACTGTTGTGCGGTAGGCGAATTCCCCGGAGATGACCGTTGTGTGGCAGATGAATTCTCTGGAGATGACCGTTGTATGGTGGGAGCCGGACCGCCTGCCCGCGGCCTATATAAGGGCGGGGTTGGTGGTGGGGTCCCCCACCGCACTGCTCATTCGCTTTCCTTGCCTCTGAGAAATCACTCTCTGCTCTCTTTGCTTTCGCCTTTGCTGCCTTCGCGCGTTCTGTCTTTCCGCCTGCGTCTTGCGCCTAGGCTGCCGCCGCGGTGGCTTTCTTTTCCGTCTTCGCCCATACTCGCCGGCCTGCCTTCTCCGGACCCTATCGCCTCCTTCTCGGCATTAGGGCCACCGGCTGGGGTATGTGTTTTGAGGACTGCATGCTTGCCTCTGCCTCCACGTTGGAGTTTGAAAAGCTAGTAGAGGAGGATTTGGGGAGTGTCTCTGCGTCCGTCGGAGACCTGATCGCTGCGGATTCTAGGGACATGGCGATAAAGTCATGGGATTTTGGCCCCTCCTCCATTACTGAAGAGGCAGTCACGGAGATGTTGAAGGAATCATGTTTTCCTTCTTCGAGGGTAAAAATCCCTCCACCCAGCCAGACTGTCCCAGAACCGGAGGAGAGATATGCGGTGGTGTTTCGGGACTTCTTCACCTGCGGCCTCCGCCTTCCTTACATACCCTTCCTCCACCGGGTGTTGGAGACCTTTAATGTCTAGCTCCATCATCTAACTCCTACTGCCTTCCTCACGCTCAGCAAATTCTGCTGGGCGTGTGTTTCTTATGGTGCTGAGCCGGTTGTGGACACCTTCTGTGCGTACTACGAGCTGCAGAAGCAGCCGAAGAAGGAGGTGCGGGAGGGCAAGGAGGTGGAGGTGACCTACCAGTATGGTAGTTGCACCTTTATGTCAAAGAGGAACTAGGGCATAGACCGCCTGGAGATTTCTTTTTGCCAGAAGGGCAAGTGGGACCGCGGCTGGCTTGAGCAATGGTTCTACGTGAAGACCTATGGGGTCTGTGGCACTACCGAGGATGGTGCGGAGGTTGTGGAGTATCCACTGACTTCAAGAATGGAGGAAATGGCGCCGCATATGCGCGTGGATCCGCTGGAGGAGATGTCTCCGGTGAGGAAGGCTTGTGACCGGGCTTTTGCGGTAGCGTGCCTCTACTCCGAGGGCCGCGATCTGGTGGAGGAGATTATGGCCTCCAACTACTGGCCCCTGGGCAGAGACAACCTAGCCTTTTGGCTGGAATAGGTAAAGGTTCCCATTTTTGGGCCGGAGGCCAGGATTCTGTTCCCCCGCTTTGGGTAGTCTTTGGGGGAGGGGGTGACGGAGGACAGTTTCGTCTCCGAGGTTGAGGAAGCCACCATCGAGTTGGTTGGCAAAATTTCCGAGCGTGAGTACACGTCTCGGAGAGCCATGGCAGGCACCATGCCGCGGCTCAACCGAGTTTTTGAGGAGGTCAGGATCGTCTACCGGGAGCGCGAGGTTCCCGCTGAGGTCCTGGCTTCAATTGAGAAGAAGAAGAAGAAGGCCTTCGTGAAGAATATTACGGCAGAGGCCGAGTCCAAGAAGAGGAAGGGCGCCGTTGTTGCTTGGGCGCCTGCGAAAAAGAAGAAGAAGAGCGGTGCTCTGGTGATCGCGCTGGCCACGTCTTCGGCCAGTAGTGCGGGTGTTGCCTCCGCCGGCAGTGAAGACGTTTAGAGCTCCTCCGTCCCATCAGTGGACGTGCAGGTTGCGAGCGGAGAGGATCGTGGCTCTCCTGGAGCTCCGGTGTGCCCTTTGAGCGGCGCTGTAAGCAGTGTTGGGCGTCCGAAGGCCAGCGCCGCTCCGGCGCGCACCTTGCACGGTGCTCCGAATGTCGCCGAATAGCCAGAGGCTAGCGCCGCCAATCCAATGCCCGGCATTTTTGGTGGGTTGTATTCAAGTTCTGAAGAGGGCGCGGAGGTCGCCTTGCAGCATGCTCCTTCGTCTCCCACCGTTGTCCTGCCTTCGCTTGCGCCAATGGCCGATGTCGGGCAGCCGGAGGCTGTGCTTGCTGAGCAGGCCCCGGCGGCTCGGTCTTCTTTGAGCCCTCCGTTCGCCGGGCCATTGGCTGAGGAGGTTCGACCCTTTGGTCCTTCGCCGCATGGTGTGGCAGAGACTTCTGCCTAGGAGGCTCGGCAGGCAGCCCAGCCTAGGCTTTTTATGAGAAAGTTTGTTTGGTGCACATTTCTGTGTTTACTGTCTTCGCCTGGTTTGTCTGTTTATGTATTGTACCAAGTGCTAATACCGTGTACTTGTTGCTTTGTAGGTGATGTCATGGCTAGGCTCCTCACCCCGGAGGAGCGTGCGACCGCTGTCGGCGTCAGGTTTGGTCCGGGGCAGTCGGGGCTAATGGTGCCAGGTCCGAGTGAGTATAGAGTGTTTTTATCTTACTCGTCTTTTGGCTAGTTGCTATTGTCTATTTCTGATCGGCTCTCTGACCTGAGTTGTTGTTGTTGTTGTTTTTTACGCAGGCTCCTCTGACACTTCTATCTCAGGTTGGGAAGAGTGCTATCTTGGGGTTCTTGGAGACGTCGGAGGTGGTCTCTAGCAGTTGGTGTATGTATTGAGAGATTTGATTTTCTCACCTTATGGTCTTGTGTTTGTTTGTTCTTCTTTGAACAGATCACTTCAAACAGCGTCTGAGGGACATGGGTTTCTTCCAACTTCTCTGTGTTCATCTGGAACACCAGAGCTTGGTGCGTTTTTGGCGGTTTGCCTTTTTTGGTGTATGTTCGCCTTTGGACTTGTTTTTGTTTCTATTGCTGATCGCCTTGGTCTTCTTCTTTTATAATCACAGGGGTATCACATGGCTGTTGTTATGGAAGAGCACTGCACTCGTGATGTCTCCGACCGAGATACTGCGATTGAAGCACTGAAGGCGGAGATCGAGCGCCTAGAAGGTGAAAAAGGGGGTTTGTCCAACTCCCTTGCAGCTCTCCGCCTTTCTCTAGTGGAGAAGGAACAAGAAAAGGAGGATTTGTGGGCCGATCTCACCAAGGCCCGGGATGCGGAAGCCTTGTCCGCCGAGCAGGCCCACAAGGCAAATGAGTTGGCCGAGGGTCTCCGGTGAGAGCTAGCCTCTGAGAAGGAGTCCGCGACTATGGTGGGGGAGCAGCTGTCTTTGACGATGAGGCGTTTGGACTCGGTCAAAGAGGTCCTTGCTTCAACCGTTGGCCATTACCGGGCCATCGTCGCCGAGTTCAGAGGTGAAACCTTCGCTCCTCTGGAGGAGGGCAGCATCTACGTCCTTGCCTCCTGGCTGAAGCGTCACCTTGCGAAGCTCCCCGGTCTGATCAATGGCTGCACGGACTATGGGGCGCTGGCGGTAGTAGCGAATTACGCCAAGCTTTTGGTGCGCGGCGGGTGTACACATACCGAAAGTATTCCAGAGGGAGCGCTGCCGGGTCTGGAGGAGCTTGGTGAGACTTCTCTTGGTTTGCGAAAAACCTTGAGAAATTTCATTGGGTACTTTTGGGCTCCATTTGGGAGACCTACCGCCCGGAAACTGGCGGAGGAAAAGAGGGCGAAGGTATTTCTATTCTTTGTAGCCGCTATTTTTGTCTCCTTGCTTTTTGCGAAGCCACAAAGGCTTTTGTTGCCTGTGCCCCTGATACTTTAGCCTTTGCTACAGGATGCGTAGAAGAGTCTTGCGGGTAGGCCTCCGTTAGTTCCACGCTCGGTGACCACGGGCGGTGCCTCCGCCACCGCTGGCGCTCCGGTGGGCGCTACGATCGGCGGTGGTGATGGTCAGAGGCCACAGGCGCCGTGCCCGCCCACAGTTGATGCGAGCTCTGTTCCAGGGACTTCTGCTGCGGCCGATGCGCCGGAGGTCTAGGCTCTTTGTGGCACTTAGTTATTTTGACTTGTGTATTATAGTCCAGTTGGACACTTGTAAATAAAGTTTCTTTTGTTCTGAATTGTTTTGTGGGAAATTTTAACCTTGCGCAGGTTCTGAATCGGGAGCCTGCGCAAGATGTTGCGCCTTTGACTCTCTACAACGACGGTATTTATGTGAGCGGAGAGCTTTGGGAGTATTGGCATTCGGCCTTTCCCCGTAGCGTTGCGCGTGACGTGTTTGAGTCAGTTAAGTTTGACATAGACGACGAGCATGTTGGGTTTACTCGCGCGCTTGCTTGGCGCGGACCTTCGCCATAATAGTTAGGATTTTATTGTAAGTTTGTGTCCTGTAAGAACACTACTTCACGTTTTATGGAATACAAAGCAGGTTCACTTTCTTGATTGTTTGTGCAGGGGCTTACGTCTGTTGTGCTAGTTTACATATCTTGTCTAGTCCCGAGCTTGCACACCGTTGTCCTTTGATTGGGCGAACGTGCACGACACAGAGGTGGTGGCCAGGACCTTCGCCCCATGTTCTCTCCTTTTCTATGCTTGCTTGATGGCCGGGGTAGAAGTGTTGGCAGTTTTTTGGCTGGCGGAGGCATACTTGAAGTCCGCCTAGCGAGGCTTGCTGGATCGGTGTGTGAACCGATAGGAGGTTTGGCGCAGCTTGTGCAGACGGCGGAGACTTTTGGTATTTCTTTAGCTGGGTGTTTTAGCTGTGTGGTTGTATGGGCCTCCGACGCTGCACACTCGTGGGACATGTTTCATTTGTGGAGATGGTAGGTTAGGTCTCTGGCGTCAGGGGGATGTTACGAGATTTCGTGCGATATCCCCCTTCTTCCGTAGGCCTACGCTGATCATCACCGTGTCATGGCTCCTATCTCTTTTCCCACTGTCTCCGACCGTCTATTGATCCCTCCGACTTTACAAGTTTTCATACAATATCTACGGCCGACTTAGATATCTAAGGAGACCCCTGCCTCCATGGCCATTGCTGTGGCTTGTGCTTGTGCTCTGCCTTCTTCCCCCCTTGCACCTTGTGCTGACTGAGGTTTTAAGGGCGTGGGGGAACCTGTTTTATAGCGGGGTTGTGGCTTTTGGTTATTAAATTTTTGGTACATTGTTTGTTGGAACGTATCTTGGCTTTAATGGCCTATATCTTGCTTGAATTATTCGTGTCTTTTGAGATCTTTTGAAGTAAATAGGCCTAGTGCCTAAGTGACAAGGTTTTATCAGACCTTTTCCTCGTTTTGCTGTTTTCGATGGCGGAGACCTTCTTCCTGGTTCTAGCGCCATAATGGTGTTGCCCCTGATGCTTGGGGTGGTTTTTTAGGGTCGGAGGCCTGTTTGGCCGAGGTTGGTTTTGCCTTGATGCCTGAATTTGTTCAGGTCTTCATCGAGGTGAGAGGCCTGTTTGGCCAAGTTCTTTTGTGCCTTGATGCCTGAATTTGGACAGGTCTTTGTCAAGGTCGAAGGCCTGTTTGGCCAAGTTCTTTTGTGCCTTGATGCCTGAATTTGGACAGGTCTTTCTCAAGGTCGGAGGCCTGTTTGGCCAAGGTTGTTTTTGCCTTGATGCCTGAATTTGTTTAGGTCTTTGTCAAGGTGGAAGGCCAGTTTGGCTATGTTTTTTTATGCCTTGATGCCTGAATTTGGACAGGTCTTTGTCAAGGTCGGAGGCCTGTTTGGACAAAGAGGTCGTTTCAAATTGCCAATGCCTATGGCCGGCGCTTTGAAAGGACCTATGCTTATTTTTGTTCACCGAATATTGCGGCGCCATAGCTGGCCGCTTTCGGTTTTGAACTTTTCCAGCATTCTTTTGGGGAATTACCTCCTTATACTTCTAGAGGATTTTTACATTGAGCCTACCTCGTTAAAAACCTCACCTCCGCTTAGAGTTCCCCTGTGAGGAAAAGAGTATAGGCCCTTTTATATTTTTTGGGTTTAAGAAAAAAACTAAAAGGTAAATGAACGGAGGGGCCTCCGCTTATTATTTGCGGAGGTTGCCCTTTGGTACATTGCCTAGATGTAGTATCTATGGAGGCTATCAATATTCCATGGGTGGGTTGTCGTGACACCTTCGCTGTCGGTCAAGTGGAAGAACCAGGGCGGCCTGCTGCCGTTGCTGTGTATGGGCCTTCCCATTTCGGTTGCAGTTTGCCAACAAGTTGTGTGTTGGGCTTTCTTCTGAGTACGAGGTCTCTGTGTTTTATGTCTTTCCTTACCACCTGAGAGTCTCTCCACTTCTTGGTTTGGGACTGATATTTTGCAATGTTTTCGACTGCTTCTAGTCCTATGGCTTCTATTGTTTCTTTTATGTATTATTCATCTTGCAACATTAGCTGTCTCATTGTGCGGAGGCTTTCATGCTTGATTTCTTCTGGCATCATGGCCTCTTCTCCATAGAGCAGTTTGAATGGTGTGAATCCTGTTGTTCTTGAGATAGATGTATTGTGTGACCAAATCACTCTGGGTAATTCATCTACCCATTTTCCTTTGCGTAGGCCCAACAATGTTTTTGATATTGCTGAAAACACTATTCTATTTGCTCTTTCCATAGCACCATTGGACTCTGGGTGGTATACTGAGGTGAAGGCTAGTTTTGTCCCAATGCTTTTGCAGAATTCTTTGAAGTTCTCTGAATCGAACTGGTTTCCATCGTCTACTGTCAGAATCCTCGGTACACCGAATCTACAAATGATGTTTTGCCAGAAGAATTTTCTAACAGTTTCTGAGGTTATCTTCGCCAGCGGCTTTGCTTCTATCCATCTTGTAAAATATTCTACTGCCACTACTGTGAATCTGTTTCCTCCTTGGGATGGTGGTAATGGGCCGACCAGGTCCATACTCCATCTTTGTAGCGGCCATGTCGAAGGTATAAGCTGGGTCTCCGACGATGGTTTTGACTACCCGGGAGAGAATGTTTGGCATGCTTTGCATGTTCTGACTGTCTGCTCTGCATCTTGTATGTGTGTTGGCCAATAAAAGCCTTGCCTTATTGCCTTTGCTGATAATGCTCTAGAGCCAATGTGCGCCCTGCAAATTCCTGAGTGTATTTCTTGAAGCAACTCTATGCCTTCGCTCTACGATATGCATTTGAGGAGAGGCTGGACTACTCCTTTCTTGTACAGTACACCATCTATAATTATGTAATTTCTTGCCCAGGCCTATTTTCTTGCTGCTTTTGCTTCATCTTCTTCGGTGGTTTTGCCTTCTAAGAATTCTGTTATCGCCTTTCTCCAATCTTCATTTTGCAGGTGTAGTATGGGCTTAGGTGCCTTAGATGTCTCCGCAGTTGCTGGAGACTTCAAGATCTGGTAAAAAGTGTTTGGTGGCAGTGGCAGGTTGTTTGCCATAGCTTTTGCTAGTTCATCTGCCTCTGCATTTTTTGATCTTGGGATGTGCTTCAGGGTGAAGCCCTTGAATCTCCGCTCCAAATTTCTGACAACAGATAGGTATTTGATGAGTTCTTGCTCTCTTGTCGTGTATTCTTTTTCTACTTGGCCAGTAACCACTTGAGAATCTGTTCTGACTGTCAATATTTTCACCCTTAGGGCCTTTGCTTTACTGAGCGCTAGGATCAGGCCTTCATATTCTTCTATGTTGTTTGTTGATTTGAATTATAGCCTTGCTGCGTATTTTAGTCTGACGCCGAAGGGTGCCGTTAGGACGGCGGAGGCTCCTGCTCTGGCTTGGCCCTAGGCTCTATCCGTGAATGCTATCCAGCCTTGACTGGTTGGTTGTACCTTGGGCTCTGTCGGAGGTGTCCAATCTACTACAAAATCGGATAGTGCTTGTGATTTGATTGCTGTTCTGGGGACGTACGAGATACCAAACTGTGATAGCTTTGTAGCCCATTTGCCTATTCTGCCGGAGGCTTCTTTGTTTCTGAGCAAGTCTTGCAGTGGCAATGATGTTGCAACTAAGATTTCGTGGGCTTGGAAATAATGCTTTAGTTTTCTTGATGCCATCAGTACTGCGTAGGCAACATTTTCTACCTCAGTGTAGTTTAACTTGGCTCCGGACAGTGCTTCTGAGATAAAATAAACTGGCTTTTGAGTTTTGCCTAATTCTTTTTCCAGCTCGTGAACTAAGACTGCGCTGACTGTATGGTCGGAGGCCGCCACATATAGCAATAGGTGGCTGTCTGATTCTAGGACGGAGACCACCAGTGAGTTTGCCAGATACTCTTTCAAGTTTTGAAATGCCTCCGACTGTTTGGACCCCCACTCGAAGTTGTCTCCGCCCTTTAGGGCTTGGAAAAAGGGTAGGCTATGTTCTGCTGATTTTGAGATGAATTTGTTGAGTGCTGCTATTCTTCCCGTCAGCTTTTGCACTTCTTTCTTGTTTTTGGGTTCTGCCATTGTCATTATTGCTCTGGTTTTGTCTGGGTTTGCTTTGATGCCTTCGGTGCGTATGATGTATCCAAGCATCTTCCCTTTTGTGACTCCAAATATACATTTTTCTGGGTTGAGGCGGAGGCCAGCTGTCCTGAGGTTGGCGAAGGTTTCCTGTAAGTCAGAGACATGATCATCCTTGTTCTTACTCATGACTACTATGTCATCGACGTAGGCTATGATGTTTCTATCTAGTTGTGAGCCCAAAACTTCCTTTGTCATTCTAGCAAAGGTTGCTCTGGCATTCTTGAGGCCCTCTGGCATTCTGGTGTAGCAATATGTCCCAAATGGAGTGGTGAAACTTGTCTTGTCTTCGTCTTCTTTTTTCATCTAGATTTGGTGATACCCAGAGAAATAGTCAAGGAGAGAGAACCTATGGCATCTGGCTACCTTATCGACGGAGGCATCTATTCTTGGCAATGGGAAAGGGTCTTTTTTGCAAGCTTTATTCAAGTCTGTGAAATCTATGCACATTCTCATTTTGCCATTCTTCTTTGGCACCAGTACTACGTTTGTGAGCCATTCTGAATACTTTACTTCTCTGATGACTTTTGCGTCTAGCAACCTTTGCACCTCCGCCTTTGCTGCCAGGATTCTGTCCTTTGACATTTTTCTCTATTTCTGCTTTCTTGGCCTCATGTTTCGATTGATATCCAGTTCATGTTGTATGATGTCCCTGCTAACTCCCTGTAGGTCGGAGGCTGACCAGGCGAAGATGTCTTTGTTTTTTACTAGAGTTTTCATGAGCTCTTCCTCCTCTGCTTTGCTCAACTCTGAGCTGATTGTTACTTTTATGTCTGGTAACTCCTTTTCTAGAGGGGTCACCTTTGTCTCTTCTTGACCTACCATATCTGTTTTTCCTCTAGGCATATCCGAAGGCTCTAGTTCTTTATGTGCCAAGTCGACTGCATTGATGTTTCTTTGGGCTCTGTAAATTGCTTTTTCTATGTTTCTTGCTTCTTTCTGGCTGCCTCGGACTGTGATAATACCATGGAGTGCTGGTATTTTCATGCACAGGTAGGCCATATGCAGGGCTATGTTGAATTTGGTTGTGAATCCTCTGCCTAAGATAGCATTGTATGGGTAATACAGATCGACGATGTCGAAGGTTATGTCCTCGGTTCTAGCATTTGCTTGGGTTCCAAATGACACTGGGAGTGAGATTTTTCCTAATGCTTGTATCTGCTTGCTTCCGAATCCTATCAAAGGGGATTCGGAGGGCTGTAGTTGATTTCTGCTGAGCTTCATTTGGTCAAAGGTGTTTGTGAAGACGATATCTGCTGAACTGCCAGTGTCAATCAGTACTCTGCTTATCTCCCATGCTGCTATGTTGGTCTTGATTACCATTGCGTCTACGTGAGGGTAGCTCTCTAGCTAGAGATCTTCTTCTATGAAGGTGATTGAGACTCTGGACCAATCTGTGTATTTCGCTAGGCCTTGGACTGCTACATTGTTTACCAGGCGGAGGTGATCCTTTTTCTGTATTTTTGTTTGAAACTCCATTGATGATCCTCCGGCGATTGGTAGTATCATGCCTATTATTGGTAGCGGTCCATGGGGGTTGACTTGGTTTTCTGGGTTTGGCTCATTTTTTGGTGCTGGTGGTTGGTTGTGAGGTGGCGGTGGAGGCAGTTGCTGCATGTGGTGTTGTTGCGGCTGAGGCTCGAACCTGATTTGGTTTTGTGCCAGTGGGTTTGTTTCGAGGTAGGTTATATGGGGAGATTTTGGGTTTATGTAGGTCAGGCATGCCTCCGACCTGTAGTTACCCACCGGAGGCTGCTACGAAATCGCTGACCGCCATGCTGGTAGGAAGTTTGGGTAATAGGCAGAGGCCTGTGTGGAGGGATGTATTTGGGTTGCGTTTAGCGCTGGGTACATTGGGTAGTACTGCTGGTGGCCAGTTGTATAGGTGGTGTTGACCTCTCTTGCGCTCTGCTATGTCAGAGGTTGGGCAGTCTGCTTGTTCTTCATCCTTTCCTGTGTCTCTTTTGTCTCTGGGTAATCTTTGGTGTTGTGCCCTGCGTTTTCGCCGTGAAAAACGCAATATGGCCTGCATTGTTTCTGGCTGTGGTTTTTGTTCCAGTTTTTGCCTTGGTAACCTTGCCGACCTTGGTTCCTGGTCTGGGTCTCCGGTCGTGCTGGCGCTTCTAGTTGCCCTTGCTCGGGGTGAGGTTGACCCTCGATGCTGAGCACTTGCCCCTGGCCTAGTTTTTTATTTGATGCATTCTGGTTATTATAGGTTTTCTGGGTGTTTTTGCTGCTGTTTTGCTGTCTGTTTTGACCCTGCTCCTCTAGCCTTTTCTGATCTAAAGTATTTCTCGAACTCGTCATATAACTGCTGTATGGAAGTTGGTTTCTTTCTTGCTAGGTGTGCTGCGAATGGCCCGATTCAGAGGCCTTTGATCGCTGCTTCGATGGCGATCTCGTCTGGGACGTCTGGTGCCTTCGCCTTTAGTTGCATGAATTTCCAGAAGTAGTCGTGTAGTGTCTCTCCTTGCATTTGCTTACACTAGAATAGATCTGTGGAAGTCAGCGACTATGCTGTTAGCCCCTTGAAATTTACCAATATCTTGTCCCAGAGGTTTTCCCAAGAGTAGACTGTGCTTGGTTTTAGCATAGAATACCAAGCCAACGCATCGTCTTCGGCTGCAATGACAAATGACTTTGCCAAGATGGCGTCATCTCAGCCGGCGGAGGCTACTGCTGCCTCATAACTCATAATAAACTGATGGGGTCTGTCTTGACGTTGAACTTTGGTAGTGTGATTGGCTTGTACGCCGTTGGCCATGGCAACTGTTGTATGCCTTCAGAGAGTGGGGACTTGGGATCGATAGGCCTCCGCATCACCTGAGATGGCATCATGGTCGGGCTGATCGCTGGCGGAGTTGTTGCTGTGGAGGCTAGGATTGCGGAGGTTGACACTGGTACTGCATGCTGCATACTTAGCATCTCAGCATATAGGACTGCCAACTGCTGCCTTATTTCTGCTGCTTGTGCTGACGCTTGAGTAGCTTGCTGATTAGCTGCGAATACTGCTACCATTTTGTCCCTCTCTTGTTGCGCTCTTTGCAACTGTGCTTGTAGCTGTTGCAGTTCTTGCTCGAGTGTTGTGCCCGAATTTGGTTGGGCCTCCGGATCTTGAATCTCTGGTTCTTGGGGCTCCGGCGGTTGACCCTGGGCGTCTACTCTGGTGTCATCCTCTGTTGGCAAGGTTGCATAAGTGCTACGAGCGGTGCGCCTAGGCCTTCCTCTCTGACCCGTGGTCATTGCTGCTCTGGTGGTGGTTTTTCTTTTCCCTGCCATCGTTGGTTTGCCTTAGCCAAACCACGGTGGGCGCCAATGTTGAGACTAGCGGTCTCAGACAGTGCAGGAGAGACAGGGGCCTCTGCCCACCAGGCGTCGCCCTCAGGCGAAGGCTTGGGGGATAGGCACGATAGGTGGGCGTGTAGGGAAATGGCACGCAAAACTAGGGTTTCATTAATTCATGCTCTAACCTCCCGTACTGTTATAAGTGTTCCCTATTTATAGGACTCAACTACCTCTTGACAGAATTTATTACAATGCCCCTTAACTGCTACAGTACATTCCTGGAATATTCCGCCACCGGTCTCTCGTTTGCGGGGCAATCTTGCCATGCCGTCTTCAAGTAATGGGCCTCCATAAGCGGCCGGCCCACCGTGCTTCGGTCTTCGGCCCAGAGGCCTGGGTTCCCGATGCTGGCCTTAGCCTTTAGGGGCGCACAGCTGCCTACGTGAGTCTCCGCCGGTCCTGGTCGGAGACCTCGTCCGTAAGTCTCTGCCCGGCCGTGCGGGGGCCAAGCTGGCACGCTCGCACGGACCATGGGTGCATACGCTTAGGTACCTGCACACACTTAGGCAAGGTTTTTTGTATGATTAGTTCGGGGATAGGGCGGCCTCCGCCTTTAGCGCTGGAGATGCCCATCAGCCGAAGCGGGGCGGCGTCCACCTGAGCGGCTAGAGATGTCCGCGCTCTGAGCCTCGTGCAACGCCCTACAAGCATAGCCAGGAAAGTTCCTTTAGTAGGGTGGCCTCCACCTTTAGCGCTAGAGACGCCCGTCAGCCGAAGCGGGCGATGTCCGCCTGAGCGGCCGGAGATGTCCACGCTCTGAGCCTCGTGCAGCGCCCTACAAGCATAGCCAGGAAAGTTCCTTTAGTCAGTGCTAGGTCTCTACCCTAAGATGGTCGAAGACGCCTTGGTGACACCACGCCGTCGGAGGCCTTCGCCACCCGCCGAGGCCGTGTTACAACACTTCCCGATCGGAGCAGCAGGCGGGGCATCCTCCGGCTACGAGTCGCGTGCTGGCACCGGTCCCGGTGACAAATGGGTGCCAGTCTGCTCCTCGAACTGCCTAGCTTGCTCGACCATGTCCGTGGCAGGCGGTGACGGGACCAGCGATGCCACCAAGGTGCACGGTGACCGCGTCCGCTTTGCCTCCCGTTTGTCGATGGCGTCCGAGCTCGCTGTACGCTTCCTCAGCATGGGAACCACCGCGTGCCTCTCCACCTCCTGCTCATCACTAGTGGACATTGCCGTAGGGTCGTGACGCTCCCCTGAGGTCACAACGACCTCCCAACTTTCCTCCTCCTCGGAGAAAACCATGTCATCCACATCCGTGGGATCCTTTGACACGAGCTCTGACTCGACGTCGCTCCTACGTTCCCCCACCTTCATGCGTCGAGCGATCTCCTTCTCCATATCTTACTTCCGCCGAACCTCCCTGGTTCTCTTCTTCTTCCTAGTTCTTTGGGCTCAAAATCAAAAAAAGGAAAGCAGAGGAAGGAGCATGAACTAAATAGAAGGGAGCATACTAGTCTGGGCACGATCGCGGAGTTAAAAGGTGCGGGCTTCCCATCGACCCTCTCTTTGGGCTTCAATTGCAGCACCCCGCCAAGGTGACTCTAGACCTCATCGTCCAGCAGCTCCCCTAGCGATGCATGGTCCGAATCCGATGGGCCACACTGACAAAAAGTGCAGGTAAGTCGCACTCTAAAAAGACTCAACGGCGAAAGATCGAAAAGAAACAAAGAAAAACGTACCGGGAGGTGAGCGGCATGACTCTGAAGGCAAGACCCAACGTCGATGGGCCTGCAGGGCAAGGATCGCTCCTAGGCTGAGACCCATGCCCCCTCACTTCAGCTGAGGGTAGAGTCGTCCAAACCGGCTCCTGCCCGGCCTACGAGTCGCCATGACCCTCGGCTCAAGACTTCCCGATCAGAGCAGCGGGCGGGGCATCCTCTAGCTGTGAGTCACATGCTGGCACCGGTCCCAGCGACAAACGGGTGCCAGTCCGCTCCTTGAACTTCCTGGCTTGCTCGATCGTGTCCGTGGTAGGCGGTGATGGGACCAGCGATGCCACCAAGGGGCACGGTGATCGCGTCCGCTTTGCCTCCTGTTTGTCAATGGCGTCCGCGCTCGCTGCACGCTTCCTCAGCATGGGAACCACCGCGCGCCTCTCTGCCTCCTACTCATCACCAGTGGACATTGTCGTAGGGTCATGATGCTTCCCCAAGGTCACAACGATCTCCCAACTTTCCTCCTCCTCGGAGAAAACCATGTCATCCCCATCCGTGGGATCCTCTGACGTGAGCTCTGACTCGATGTCGCTCCTACGTTCCCCCGCCTTCACACGCCGAGCAATCTCCTTCTCCATCTCTTGCTTCCGCCGAACCTCCCTAGTTCTCTTCTTCTTCCTGGCTCTTTGGGCTCGAAATAAAAAAAGGAAAGCAGAGGAAGGAGCATGAACTAAATAGAAGGGAGCATACCAGTCTGGGCACGCTCACGGAGTTGAAAGGTGCGGGCTTCCCATCGACCCTCCCTTTGGGCTTCAGCTGTAGCACCCAGCCAAGGTGACTCCAGACCTCGTCGGCCAGTAGCTCCTCTGGCGACGCATGGTCCAGATCCGACGGGCCACTGTACTTCCACATCGGCTGTGCCTCTCCACCAACGGCGCAACCTGGCGGCGATAAAGGGTGTGGAACACCCGCACCCCGTCAAGGCCGCACCACACGATCTTCCGAAGCTCCTCCTTAATGATCTCCACCTTCTTCTTCTCCTTACGGGCACACCCCCACGACCAACTATCCTGCTTCTTCGGCGTCCCACCGGTGAACACCGGAAACGGTGCCTCCGTTAGATTCCTGATGTAAAACCACTCCCCATGCCGCCTCGGTTGGAGTCGCAGGGGATGTACGCGGGATACGAGCCTCCTGCGCTCGGTTTCCTCTGCAGGGCAAAACTCCCCACCGGTGCGACCTTGGTCGAATTCCTCGACATCAAGGTTCTCCCAGAGAATAGCCGCCGGAAGAAGTCCACATGTGGCTCCATCCTAAGGAAAGCCTCGCAGATGGTGATGAAGCCGGCGATGTGCAGCACCCCCATCGGATTAAGGTGCTACAGCTCTAGACCCCACTCATTAAGGAGCCCATGGAGGAACCAGTGCACGGGGTATCCTAACCCATGCTCATGGAAGGTGAGAAAGGAAACCACCTCGTCAGGCCGAGGTTGCGGGAACTCCTCCCTCCCGGGAGCCCTCCAGTGCACCACCTCCTTCGGCGGCAGAAACCCCTTCACAATGAAGGCCTTCAACATTGACTCCATCACAGTGGAGGACCTCCAGTCTAACATTTCGCTCCAAGATCACAAAAGGATTGGTGAGTTTTTTCTTCTCCCTCACTCTCTCCCTTTTCTTTCCTAGAAACCGTCGTGGCTCTCAAGAACGCTCACGCCAAGAAGGAAAAGGAAAGGAGGTGGCAGATGAGGAAAAGGTGAAAGAACAGGGTGAAAACCTCCTCCCTTCTCCTACTTAAGGAAAAGGGTACATCAGTTAGGGGAGGGCACACCGATCGAGAAAGATGAAATGGCGGAGCGAAAAACCCTCTCTATTTCCCATTCAATGCAGATAAGATGTGTCCTGACCGATGAGATGTGCCCTGCTCGACGGAATGACTCCTGATTAGATGAGACATGGCCTAGGTATGGCCCACCACTACCGCACACCAGCCACTATCAAATGCCGGGCACAAGAACCAAAGCGCCACCGCACACAGGCGGCTCTCCACATCCCCAGGCAGGACATAGAAAAAACCCAAAATGAGATTTCTGCCAGGAGAGACCTTCGGGCTTCTTAAGTCGATTAAACGGCTCAGAAAGACACACCAAGTGACAGGTAAGGAGCAAAGGGATGCCCCATGTAGGACATGCCGACTCCATCACGAACGACGAGCACGGGTCCCGGTCGGACATTTTCGACTGGAGCTCTCCAAACCTCGTCACTCGGGTCATCAAGGTAACACTACCAAAACCCCCTCTATTTCTTTATAAATCATTTCATACATCCATATGCATATTCATTCCATACGCACATGCCCCCTAGACGATTCGGGCCCTGAACCGCCCGGGGGCTCGAGAACTAAGCATCGCACGTGCAGCGAAATGCATCACAACGCTCCGTGTTGCGTCATGAAGCGGCAGTTGCCACATTCGACATGAGCAACAATAGAGCTAGGGGAGAAAAACGTAGATGAGCCATGTGCGGCCCTCGTCCAGTCTGGCAGATAGGGTCATCTCAACCTTCTCGTTCGATCCTGAACCTCTTGCTAAGCCCACAGAATCTCCATCGAGGGGAGGCCATTAGGCCACTCGGGTCGGTCTCCGGAACGACCCAGGCATCTGCCGGATTGTAGGTAAAGGAGTAGTGGAATGTCACAAGAGGGCTATGCCGACCCCATCACTAACGACGGACCTGGATTCCACTCGATCATACCCGTTAGCGAACTCACCGAGCGCGTCACTCGAGCCCGAGCGATCGGGACAAGCGACAAAACATAGCCCCTCTGGTTGTGAGGAACCGAGGACGGGGTAATGCACACAACTCACACCGACCCCTACTAAAGCCCACCAGGGCTCGGGGGCTCAAGACACAAAATGCCTAGGTCTGTGACCTCGAACTCGCCCCATCTGGCTACACTCCGACTGCACTCCAAACACCTAGGTCTACAACCCTGAACTCGCCCCATCCAGCTACGCTTCGACTGCCCTCCAAAAACACCTGGGTCTGCGACCCCAAACTCACCTCATCCGGCTACGCTTCAACCGTGCTCCAAAACACCTGGGTCTACGACCCCGAACTCGCCCCACCAGGATCCACGACTCCGACTCACTCGATCCCATGGCGCACACCGACGCCTGAATCTATGAGCTCCGTCTCGTCCAATCCCTAAAAACTAACTGCCTCATCCAATCCCACGGCGTGCATCGACGCCAGGATCCACGAGCTTCATCTCACCCGATCCCTAAAAACAACTATCCGTCTTAGCTGCACAACAACACCTTGGATAAACAACTCTGCCTCGATTGAAAAAACACGCACACACGCCCGCTAAACAAACACCCCCCAGACGGTTCTGCCCGAACCCCTGGGGGCTCGGGGGCTACACCCGCGGGTGCACTCGCATGCACCCACCGACGAGACAAAAACCTCCCCCACTGGCAACACAGAAACCCCCCCAGATGGTTCTGCCCGAACAGCCTGGGGGCTCGGGGGCTACACCCGCGGTGCGCTTGCGCGCACCCGCCGTCAAGACAAAAATCCCCCAGACGACTCTGCCCAAATCGCTCGTGGGCTCGGGGGCTCATGTCGGGTTCATAAACCTAGGGTCCCTCGTGCACCGGTTTCCCAACAAAGGCTCGGCCCAAGAAGACAACAAGCAACTCTTAGGCCGGCCCAAGTATCTGAACAAAGGTCAGAAGGGCGATCCAATCACCGACCGAAAGGTCTGGCCGAGGAGGAACGACACCCATTTTCCGACTCCGGCCTACCTCTTCGACCGGAGCACTCGCTCTGACTCCAGCCACCTCTGGACAGCCTCTCCGACCAAAAGGTCTAGCCAAAGCACTACTTCTGACTCTGACCTCATGTCGGAACTGGGGGTACGCAGAAGCCCTGCTCACCGCTCTTCTCCGACTGGCGCAACCAGAGCCGACTGGGACCAACCGACTGGGGACGCCCGCCCGAAAAGGACTTGGAAACGAACAGAGAAAGCAAGGCAAGGCGCTCAAGTCAAACCATAATACTAGGGACCATATGCTGTACACCTGTAGGAATAGTACTCTACAACCGCCCTGACACGAACAATGTCGTAGGCGCCAACATTTTACCTACAGTATTGTGGGCGCCATTAACTCCCATACGGTAAGCCCCCCACATGCCTCTGGGCATCGACAGTGTTGTGGGCGCCGGAATTTATCGTACCGAGTGAATATGGTGAAACCCCTCACATGTCTCTGGGCATCAACAGTATATACAGGTACCGATATCTGCCATACCTGAAACAAGACGACATAACCTCCCACATGCATCCGACATCAAACAGTGTTGTAGGCTCCTACCATCATCCTGTACCTGCCGACGTGGGTAACAAGGTTTAAAGCATATGTACTCTCTCCCTCTCACTTGTAAGGCCATCCCCTTCATCTATAAAAAGGGATGTGCTCTCTCCCAAGAGACTCAGTTGATTCAAGTTCATACTAGTGATTCAAGTTAATCCAGATCGATCAAGTTCACTAGCTCACAATCACAGAACGACCAGGTTCGGACCTCAAGCACACACTTGAACACTTAGCTCATAGAAGAGTTCCTATCGCTCTCGGCCCTTTCGACCGGACCTCTCGTGCACCTCGTCTTTCTCCTTCTCGTTTGTAACCCCACTATAAACTTCGAGCACCTGGGCTTAGGAATAAAGTCACCGACCGACTCAAACTAGACGTAGGACACGTTGCATGAACCAGTATAAACCCTGTGTCATTGAGTGCTAGGCCACCTCCAATCACAACATACGATAAAACTATAAATATTTACTTGTTGGTCACTTTCTGCACTGACAATATGATTTACATAGTTGATGGTTTGAAAGAAATGCAAAAACATGTCCTGTGTGTATATAAGAAGTTGCCAAATCTATTGTCACTGTCTAGGACTTTAGGTTTCTGCTCTGTTATCCAAAGTATATTGTAGAACCCGAACTGTTCTAACTATGGGAGAAATAAGTTTGCATCACCTCATATAATATAGGCACCAAACTGATTTTGAGTATTGTTGTGTCCCAAATAACAAATAAGCAACTAGTGCTTTCGGTATATAGGCTCCTTGAGAGGGTATTACCAAATTGTTTTGATCTATTGTCTTCTAGGAGCATGTTGTTATTGCACAGTTATAACTTTTGGGGTGATATTTTATAGTATTAAGAATATTGATTTGTCCACTATGTGGCTTGTTTATGTTCTTTTTTAAAAGAAATGCTTTCCAAAAAGGTTGCAAGTTCGGTAGTTTTCACTAATTCATCCCTGTTCTGATCATGTGTTAGTTGATAGCCATTTTTTCTATTTGTTTTCAGTCCAAGGACAATGTGAAATTAGATGCATTGAAAAATGTCCAAACTGCTTCTAGTGCAAAGATAATGTTTTCAGACCCAAAAGTTATTCCCTACCATTCAAAAGAAACTCAACTGGCTGAAAATGCAGCTCTTGCTTTGGATCGTACTGGTTAGTACCTATTTCTAGATAGCACATTTATTAGCAGTTTGCACTTTTGAAATACTGCAATTATGGTATTTGACATGTACAATATCTGTTCTTTGTCACCTGTAAGTTTGAACCTTCTTTACCAATTTAGTATTTAATAAAGCAGGGAAGGCACCTATTGACAAACCTTGTATGAAGAAAAGGCTCCCTACTTTAATAGACCCATCATGCCATCTTTTAGATGTTTGATGATGAGAATGATTTAGGAAATTATGTTGAAGATCCTAAACTGAGGTGTCCTATCGGTCCAGTATCTGGTACAGCTTGTACTTCATATGATAATCTTCAGAGAGAAGCCCGAGTGTTACCTTCTAAAGCTGCAACTACATATTAGAATGACCAACTAAATGTGAGTTTTGTATTTTCTGGTTTTTTTGTTTGAAGTCAATATGCTGGTGCTCTGTCATTGATTATCTGATAGAACAAAAAAGAGTTTCTTGTAACTTGTCTTATTGTACTAACACCTGATTTACTTTCACTCTTTGATAGGTTCAATCCGAGAGCAGCTTCTACTTCCAATTTTGCCCTGCATCAGAGGCGGTAATGTGAGCAATCAGGAAACTATTCAGATCGAAAGAAATGACAATGTTGAAATTGTAAGCTTGTTTATTAGATTAGATCAATTTTGTATTATGACATACCTTGTGTTCTCTTTTGTCTCTTTTCTATAACTAATATGGTAGTATTTTTTTATTAGGACCTTGTCCATATGGAGTCTTTACCTTTTACTGATTATTCTGAGACTACTGAAGATCCAACTGCTCCTGTTCCTCTAGTTGCAATCAGCCCTTCCGGAGAACACTATGTCATTGTAAATTGGCATTTTTAGTTTTATCAATTTGGAACAATTGTCTTGTGAGATAACATGCTGATATTACTTTTGGTGCAACCATGGTAGTGGAAGGACAATTGTTACTAGTTGGGGCTGCTCTCAATTATGTAATAGCTAGTACAAGTAGTTGTAGTAGTATCCATACCCTAGTGTACCTTAGCGGTACTAGTGCTGTATTTACTGAGAATAAAGGCAATAGAAGCATTTATGTTATCCCCTTCTTTATACCTTTCAGTCGTGTTCGTTTTTGTGCTTGTTTGTTAGGTATTTGGAGAATATAATGAAATAGTATGAACCCTATTGCCAAAGGGCATCTAGCTCAAACGGTTAGGTGACCCAGCGGTACTCCTCAGGTCCTGGGTTCAACTCCCCATGGGAGCAAATTTCAGGCTGAGGTTAAAAAATCTTCTTGTCCGTCCCCATAACCAAAGCACTGGGGAGGCACCGGCCTAATTCTCACTTGGGCGACGTAAAGCCACCGTGTAAGGGTGGGGGCGGGGGTTCAGGGGTTTTCTCGGCCGGGTGAGAAGGTCCTTCTTCTTATTTGTAATGCTGCGGGGCAGTCTTAACCCTTCGGTCGAGATTTTTAGTATGAACCCTATTATGTCAATTTTTACTTTATGATTTTTGAACAACTTTATGTTTTTTTTCTGATTTTGCAGGCACCTACACCTCTTCCATCCCATCGAGGTGGGACTTCTGTTTTTGTAAAAAGTATGGGAAGCAATGGTTTATCAGACGACTCTGAGTCTTTTTCAAACCTAGGTCCTTGGTACTCTTCTAGTGCAAAATTGGTTGTTCATCGTCCTAGGAGCACAGTGATCCCAAGCAAATATAAGTTGAGCCCTTATATGATGCCTCGTTCGAAGATAACAGTGTCCAGACTTGAAACTGACGTATATGAGGTTGTTTTGAATATGGCAGAAACTAAACATTCCAAGTAAGTTTTAAATGTTTATAACCTCCTTAGCGTTTTCACCAATCTTGAGTACACTTGAATCAAGTAATTATGAAATGTTTTTATTTGTTTCAGTCTTGTAGTAATCGATTATAGGCAAGTGGTTATGAAATTAAGTTCACTTGCAAGTTCTCTTAAGCCTAAAAAAAAGGTCCATTACTTTGTAGTGAATGCTTTGTGCAGATTGTTATCCCATAGGAAGCACCCTAAGAATTCTTACAAGCATTATTTCTTCTCTAAAGTTGGTGTAAGTGTCATTTATTTCTTTTTTTCTCAATTACATGTGGTAACTATATCGAATAAAAATAATATTGACCAATTTGTTTTTGTAGGACTATTTTATTGAAAATCACGGTCCTAATGATAGCAAGGAGAAGGAGCTATATGATAATGCAGTGAAATGTTTTAAGTGTGATGGTCGTGCAAGGTCATTAGCATACAGCCAATATGTGAGTAACACATCTTTTTAATTTTTTTATGATTTAGCACATATGTTGTGTGCATTATAGTTGTGCTAATAATTTCTTCTTTTTTATTTTGTGTTATTTTGTTAGCTTTATTTTCATGATCTGTGGTATGTAGTTGTTGTGTATATCACTCGAAGGTTGATTATGATCTTGGATTCCTATACTCTACATTTTGGAGCAAACTCACATTTTCATAAAGATGTCCGTGATGAATTTGTAAGTAGCAGCAACACATGGATTCACATCATTTTGTTTGAATGCAATGTGAAATTTTGTTCAAATAAGAAAAAATATATATATATATATGCACTCTAATTATTTTCTCTACCTGCTTTTAGATACCAAACTTGACCATAATCTGGAGTGAAGTTGTTCAAATTGACTTTGGGTTCCATGGATATGAAGTTATCTATACAGATGTACCTCAGCAAACTAAGAAGTAGGCAATGTATGGTTTTTTAATTTTTTTAGATCATATCATTTTGTGTGATGCTTATTGTCGACGAAATATGGTCGGCAGTCTACCTAGGGGTATGCCCAAGGTAGTAGATTATCGGCAGACAGATGCGCAAGCCCTAAACAAGACGGTGACGCAAGACAGACACGAGGTTTTATCCAGGTTCGGCCGCCAAGAAGGCGTAATACCTACGTCCTGCGTCTGATTTGTATTGCTGTATGTCAATGAGAGATCTCTTTTAGAGGGGTCCCCTGCCCGCCTTATATAGTCCGGGGGGCAGGGTTACAGATCTGGAAACTAATCCTAGTCGGTTACAATTGCCATATCTGGCCGGATAAGGATTCCTATTCTAACCGACCAGGATCCTGCTTGGTCGCCAAATCCGTCTTGATTCCTTGTGCGGGACTCCGATCAGGTTGACTGGGCCGCACGTCATCTTTCGGGTGGACTGAACCCATCGATCCGAGCCAGCCCAAGCTTAGCCGTAAGGGTATAGGGGTTAATACCCCCACAGCTAGTCCCCGAGCATCATGTATTATGCTGCGACACGCCATTTGAACCTTCTCCGACAAGCGAGGCTTGAATTCTTGACGCCTCCGACCACCGTCATCACCGGAGAAGTAGGTTGTCCGAAGAATGCATGGTGCTCTTAAGAAAAAAGAAAAAGATATCTGTCCCAGGAAGTGTGCCCACTTGTATTTCTGAAAAGAAATGTAAGTGCGTCTTGAAGCGTAGGATCTTTGATCATCAGAAGCGTAGGGGTCGAAAAACAAACACATTCACCGCAAGGTGAAGTGTGCCCACTTAGTCCCCGAGCCTGGTAGTAGGTGACGTAGGCACGTGGTGCCAGGGTCTAAAAAGAATTCCCAGTTACGTTGAGAACCCAATCGTCGTACAGGCGATACGAGATGCACCGGCAGGTGCATCGTACCGATGTAGTCCCCGAGCTTGCTGGAAGGCGAGGTATGAGCCTTGTAGCAAGGTCTAAAAGAAAAGTCTCTTAACTGTATGTGAGTACGAATCACATGTAGCCAACGAGAACCACTATTCAAGCAGTGGTCGGGGCAGTCCCCGAGCATACCAATAATCCTCATAATCATTCAAACACAGGGGTCAATTTAAACAAACACATTCACCGCAAAGTGAAGTGTGCCCACTTAGTCCCCGAGCTTGCTGGAAGGCGAAGTATGAGCCTTGTAGCAAGGTCTAAAAGAAAAGTCTCTTAACTGTATGTGAGTACAAATCACATGTAGCCAAGGAGAACCATTATGCAAGCAGTGGTCGGGGCAGTCCCCGAACACAGCCGTGGTCGGAGCGATCCCCGAGCACAAAAGTGGTCTGGGCAGTCCCCGAGCACATTAGTGGTCTGGGCAGTCCCCGAGCACTTTTGTGGTCTGGGCAGTCCCACGATCACTTGCGCTGCTTGTACTATTATTTTGTGTACTTCTCTCTATTCTCTGCCAAGCCCAGTCTGACACGTCTGGTCAAAAAAGTAAATAGGTATAGTACGTCATTCTGTCTTCTATGCTCTCTCTCTTTTTTTTTTTTTTTTGCAAACAGTCGGTTGACACCTGTATTGAGGTGTGTCAGTGTGGGCCCCCTTACACCATCAACGAAGAGGCGCGTACACTGTTACCGAAGGAGCGCGTTTATTGGCGCAGATTTCGAGGTTGTGTGAACAACCGTCTGCGGCGCGTGCGCACGACTCCCAATATTCTCGGGCGGACGAAACGACGGTGCTCTTTGTTTTATATAACACAGATCTGGTAAGTTACTCATACCATTCCCCATTGTCATCCGCCGCCGCAACCTTCTTCTTCCTCCTGCCGAACCCTATTCCCAAAAATCATCACCAATCTCCTCGGTCTCCCGCATCCACCCAGTTCGTAAAGACGAACTAATGGCAAAGAGAGACGCCCAGAAGAAAGGCGGGGTCATGGCGAAGGAATGGTGGAAGTCGCGGAGCAACGAGCAGACCATCGAGGACCTCGTCGCCATGGGAGTGCTCCACAACAAAGCACTTGCGGGATGGCGTGCACCGGAAGGAGAAAGCTTCCCCGATCCACAACCAGGTGAGATTGTGGTCTTTGAAGATTTCTTCAAAAGGGGTTTTGGGATCCCAGTGCACCCTTTCCTTCAGGGGCTCTGTTTGTACTACGAGATTGGGATTTGCAATCTGCATCCCAACTCGATTCTTCTTGTCTCCACCTTCATCCATCTCTGCGAGGCGTATGGCGGCTTCCAGCCCCATTTCGACCTCTTTCGCCACCTATTCTGTCTTCGGAAGAAAGGGAGCGGTGGCTCGAAGATCGCCGGAGGCGTTTACCTGAACCTGCGCGACGGCATGAAGGCTCAATACCTGCACTGCCCCTGGAACACCTCGTTGGACGAGTGGTACAAGAAGTGGTTCTACATCCGTGAAGAGCCGAACACCATCACTTTGTGCGATGTGGGCTTGATTCCAGAGAAGAAAGGCAGCTGGTCGGAGAGGCCCGAGAACTTGGAGCAGATCGCCGAACTGCTCGGGATGATCCCCTGGGGAAGGCTTGATGGCCCGAGTGTTGTCGGCAACTTCATCAGTCGAAGAATTCAGCCTTGCCAGAAAAGGATTCACCCTGGCTTCGAGTACCAAGGAGGCGCTGATCCGACGAGGACCAGAAAGGAGCCGCTCGACAAGATGGAGATCAAGGCCAGGATTGGAGAGCTATTCAACCTGGCCGATCCCAATTATGTTGCACTGAACGCCATTGAACACGCCTTCAAGCTGGCTCGCCCTCCCCCAAAGGTAAATGACGCCTCGTTTTAACTGTAAAGTCATGTTGTATCAAGGAAATAACTGTCTTTTCCTTCATTTTGTGTCTCAGTACGATGGCCGTGACCGGGCAGGAGTGTTTGTGTCGCCTCCCCCCGGTGTAGAGTGGCCGCAAGCTACTGGGCCAACCGCCCAGACCAGCGCCAGGACCGACGGAGTTCACTGGGCTGTACTCGAGACCGTAGAGGACGCCTCGACCAGAGCCGCCGGCAAGCGTCCGGCTGCCAGCAAACGTCGCCAAGCCATCATCTCCCAGTCGGACGATGAAGCAGAGGATGCGGACATCTTCCGGCTCGTCCCCCGAAAGAGGAGAAGGCAGGTGGGGCCGTCGGAGCAGGGTGGCTCCTCTGTGCCTGCAGTGGTCACAGCACCGACCACAGCAACACAGAGCACAGACGAAGAGAACATGCCGCTTCATCCTCCGACGCCCGTACCGGAGGTTGGACAAGTCCCGGTGGAAACTGCCGAGCAAACAGAGCAGGGGCGGTCGAGGAGGCGTTCCTTCGCCACATCCTTCGCCACATCCTTCTCTGTTTTCCTCTGTAGCGGGGAAGCAGACGACGGGTTGTCGGCGTGGCTGTAAGCGTGGTCGGAGCCAGATGTACCGTGGTCGGAGCCAGATCCATCGTGGTCGGAGCCACGTTCGTCGTGGTCGGAGCCGTGTTCACCGTGGTCGGAGCCGTGTTCACCGTGGTCGGAATCGTGTTCACCGTGGTCGGAGCCGTAGCCGATGCAGGTGAAGTAGTCGTCGGCGCGGGTTGAATCCACGCCTCCTCCGCGGTCATGGTGGTGGAGACGTCGGGGCCGGTGGTCCAGGTGATCTGGCCGACGGTGAACGTGAGGCCGTTGGGTGTAGCCATGGAGCCGGAGACGATGACCATCTTGTTTGCTTGATGAGCGGTACGCACACCCCCTACCTGGCGCGCCACTGTCGACGAAATATGGTCGGCAGTCTACCTAGGGGTATGCCCAAGGTAGTAGATTATCGGCAGACAGATGCGCAAGCCCCAAACAAGACGGTGACGCAAGACAGACACGAGGTTTTATCCAGGTTCGGCCGCCAAGAAGGCGTAATACCTACGTCCTGCGTCTGATTTGTATTGCTGTATGTCAATGAGAGATCTTTTTTAGAGGGGTCCCCTGCCCGCCTTATATAGTCCGGGGGGCAGGGTTACAGATCTGGAAACTAATCCTAGTCGGTTACAATTGCCATATCTGGCCGGATAAGGATTCCTATTCTAACCGACCAGGATCCTGCTTGGTCGCCAAATCCGTCTTGATTCCTTGTGCGGGACTCCGATCAGGTTGACTGGGCCGCACGTCATCTTTCGGGTGGACTGAACCCATCGATCCGAGCCAGCCCAAGCTTAGCCGTAAGGGTATAGGGGTTAATACCCCCACACTTATAATATTCTGTCTTGTATTTCTCATATCTTGTTTCAGCTTTAGCACTGATAGTGGTATCTTTGCGACGAAGAATCTAGAGCTTTGGGAGCTAAATGTCTATTTGATGGACAACTTTTCTGAAGCTGATATTGGGCATCTTCATATCAAGCACGTCAATGACATGATTTTCAATGAATATAATAGTTCTGATGATGGTCGATCTAAAGTGATGAAATATGATGCTGAGGTAATACTAGTTGCAATGTCACTTTGTGTGTGATAGAATTTGTGTGCTAGCTTCTCGTAAAATACATAATTTTTTCTGTTATAATTTGTGTGTGTTTTAGACCGCCAACATTCATGTGCTGGCTTCTCTTAAAAAACATGTTTTTTTATCTGTTGGAATTCATGTATTTTTTAGACGATCAACAACTATATGGTAGCTTTAGCTGAAACACATGGTTTCACAGTAGAGAGACTCGAAGTCGCATGCGCTGCTGGCTGCCCGCCTGCCCCGCTCGGCCGTCTCTACTCATCGTGCATCATGCATGCCGTGGCGTGGGTTCTTTTAGAGTTGCTTTGCCTGCTATTTTACTATGCCGTTTCTTTCAGGACACTTCGTCTTGCATCATGCCCAATCTTGTGTGTACGTGCGGGTTTTTATTTATTTTATATATACGTGCGGGTTTTTAGTTTATTTATATGTTGTTGGTGTCAAGTCAAAAAGCCCGGCACGTTGGTTTCTACTACTTTACGTTCTTGGCGTGGAATTTTGTTGCGGCTCATGTCACCCGGCACCTCTTGAAAAAGCCAAAGGGTCTGTTCGCTGGTTGGTGCTGGTGCTAGTTTTTTGTGAGAGAAAAACACTGTTGGCTGGCTGGTTTGGGCTGGCTGAAACCAATAAGCGAACAGACACAAAGTAATTACAATAGGAGTAGAAGACAGAGAGTCACCACGTCGCTATATTTGTTTGGCAAGAACGGATTGGTGAATGAATTGATTTAATTTGCTTACTACGCAGCAGTGAAAAGCAGAAAAATTTGTCACTGCAGCAACTCCGGCGGGATTAGTGTTTTCAGACGTCGCTAGGCTAGCGGTATACAGACTTCCGCAGTTAGCATCATCAGCTGCGTTTAGATATACACCCCTACAAAGCTGCAGTAGCATAGCTAAACTAATCAAAGCGCTTATGCATAGGCTCTGTTTGCTGGTCTGAAACTTGGCTGAAACTGGCTGAAAAATATTGTTCCGGCTGAATTGTTGTGAGAGAAAAACACTGTTCCAACTAAAAAAGAAGCCGAACAAATCGAACATGGGATAAGCTCGTAAGCCGAACAGGGTAATAAGCATGGACGGCCCCCTCCTCCCCTGCAGAGAAAGCGCTCCTGCGGTCCAACTCCAACAACCTGCTGCAGTGCGGACGCGCTAATAACCGTGATGTGAAGCTCGGTTAATGTTTGTTTAATCTCAGCCCGTCGGTGCAATTTTTTTCACATAATAATAAATCACAAAAGCGCTCGTCGGTTCTGCATAGTTAATTGTTGCTCGCAGTACCGGTCAACAGTAGTGCGAGGTCTAAAGAGACGATTAAGAAGTGGTGAATCATTCCGTGTCCCGTTCCAAATGATCAGAGACCGGATCCTTTTAATTTCAGCCACTAAACAATGGCCGGGATGGCGTGTACGTAGAGATCAGCAATGGCCCCGTTCAAAAGGCAGCAGCAGGCCGGCCATCCTTATCGCCACCTCGACGACTGGCTTTAAAGCTGGAAAAGAAAACTCGCGCGCCCTGATGTAACCGGCTGGATCTCCAAAAGATTTTTTTTGCGTCGGCGGCAGGCAGGCAGCCGTGTGCGTGCGTGCGTGCCCATACAATAATCCTCTTCAACTTCAAGGCCTCATCTCAAGGGTGTTTATTTCAACTTCAATATGAGCTGGCAGCCTTCTTGACACTTGATGTCTGGATGAGTGAGTGATCAGGATAGCTAATGCAGTTCAGCACGGTTGTTGATTATTCCAGATTAATTTTGTGGGGGCAAAGCCTCGGCCGGCCAGGTCACGGTCAAACTCCATCAGTACCAGTGCACCGGTATTACTGTACTTCCTTTTTGTTGAGTGAAGAAAAAGGAGAAGTCCGGCAGTGCATCATTAAATCAAGAGCAAAAAAATTGTTTGGCAAGAAAAAAGTACTACATGCAGTAGAAAGTAGGCAGGCGGTTTCAATTTCTGGAGCCATGCACGCACGGGAAAGAGACATCCATCGGCACGGTCAACCAGTCCGACTTGGACTTCCAAAGTCTGCAGCTGCTTTTCGTATAGGAAAATGCCAGCCCAATTGACGTCACGCACGCCTCGCAAGCTAGACTACAGAGTGCCTGCAAGCTGCAAGCCGGCGGCTCAACTCATACTCAACGAACAGATTGAAAATAACAACTGGTGTCTGGTGACCATCATCGCGTTCGCTTCCCTGGCTGCCTGGCACAGGACAAAGAGAGACAGAGAGAGGAGGCAAGCGGAGGCGATCCAACGACCAAGTGCACGTACGCTTGTTTATCTTCGCCCTATTCGTTTAGGCTTATTTGGCTCATAAGCTATGGCTGAAAGTACTGTTAGCTAATTTGGTGTGAGAGAAAAATATTGTTCGTTGACTGAAAAAGTACAACTTATAAGCCAAACAAACCTAAACAAACGGGCGCTTATCTACTACTACCACCCTCAGCCCAGCTGCTGCCTGCTTGGTGCTTGGCGTGCCACCCTTTCCATGTGGATCTTGCAGCCAAGAGGATTCCCTCTTATCTCAGCCGGGGGCGGGGGCGGGGGCTCCGTCTGCTGAGCTCAAGCAGCACCATTGGGCCAGCCAATCCGGGGTACTTTAAAACGCTTGCTAATCCGCCATGGAGCTAGGTGATGTCCCTGGATATGCAATGACGCTCGATCAAGAGGCCATCGTCATCTGATCATCTATGCTCATCTCGGGACGGCACGTCCAATGTGGCCTCTCCTGGTCTCGGTCTCGGTCTCTGTCTCTGTCTCTGTCTCTGTCTCTGTGTCTCACCAGCTGTTTCCTCGCTTAACGAGTTAATATTACGCACCACCGGACGTCATTAGTTCTGGAATCTTTTTTTCTCTAACTGAATCCAGGCTATCCTATCCAGCTGGTACTCCATTACACAAGAAAACAAGGACGATCGCTGCTGGATCCCGTGCAAATACTCCCAATTGCCATGAGACAGAGCCCGCCTTACCAGGCCGGACAGGGTCAGAATCTGAAATTAAACTCATATACTGAGAAAGCTGGTACCGTGCCAATCTAGTGAAGAAACAGCCACCTAGCTCTCATGCTTTCGGTCCTCCAGACTTTTTTTTTTCGCGAGCAAGAGCAAGCCTGTATTTCATTAAGACAGGAGTGTTTTAGGATTACAACCTTGGCAGAAGTGGATCGGAAGCACTAAACTAAGCGGTACAGCACAGCAAGCAACGCCTGCAAGAACGAGAGCCGAGAAGGCCTCGTCGATGGCACCACCAGAAACACCGCCGGACACCCTCGCGATGCAATGCAACTATGCAGGCGAATGTTCAAGATTCCAATGATTACAGTGACTGGTAGTACTGAGGTCTGGGGCTACATGCAATGCAAACCTAGCACAGCAGAGAAACATTGCACGCGGCACTCGCCTCCAGTGGTGGACTGGTGGTGGCGGTAGTACTGAACTCTCTCGTATGATATGAATGATTGGCTCGACTGCTCTATGACTCTGAGAGGCACCAAACCTTAAAATTTTGCCCGCTGCGACGCCACGCTCCTGCATGCACTGCATCGACCGGCGGCTAATCACTCCGCATCAAGCAGGCTAACCACGCAAGGTACGGGCTCAGGGCTCGATCTGTCAGCTCCGTGGTATGGTACTCTATGCTGCTGGTGTCATCCAGGACGTGGAGTACGTGTCTCGATCGCAGATCGCCGGCACTGTCAGCACAACTGCATGGCTACAGCGACGATCGCCGTCCTGGACTCGAGACGGGGCCGGTGCCGGTCGTAGCGTATCGTACCAACGGACCGGCCGGCCGCAGATTCGTGCCGCGGCCCCGTTGGCCAAGGACAACATGACCAGCCTTGATGAGCCTTTACAGTTTGACAGTGTACCTCCACAGGCTCTGTTTACTTGTCTTATGAGCCGTACTTTTTTAACAAATAAATAGTATTTTTCTCTCACAGTAAATTAGCTAGTAGTATTTTCCGGTCTGACTTATCAGCCAAACGAAGCCTTTCAAACAACAGCCTGTTCGGCTGGCTTGGCTGAATCGTAGATTATTTACTGCTGACTGGTTTAACTAGTTTAGTGTGAGAGAAAAATACTAATCTAACTTATAATCTACGATTCGTAAACGATCATTTACGGACTGGCGAACAGATCTGCGGCCGTGTGTTTCCTCTGCGCACGAGACGTTGCGTCCACATCACCAGACAAGACGCCGGTAGGGTGGCGTAATCGTGCTACTGATTGCCGCTTTGCGCGTATGTAAAGGGGCTGTAAGAGCAGGCGCACTGTGTATCTTCGTCACCGTTTCTCCAACGACGCTAAGCTAGTTGATATAGAAATTGCTCCAACACGTACGTAAACTCGATAGCTACATTCTTTCTAGCAAATACTGTAAATATTTTTTTAACCTCCGTCTATTCGGCGTGTTCGTTGGTTGGTTTTTGGGCTGGTTTGAGCTGACTGGTGTTGATTTGTTGTGAGAGGAAAACACTGTTGGCTGGTTGAATATGTCTGGCTAAAACCAACAAGCGAACAGGGTGATTGTGTCCAGCTAGCGAAGCTCCACTCTAGCTCCACTCATTTTCACCTAGCCCTGCTCAGGAAGTTTCCAACGTTCTGTTGGTCACATGGCTTTGCTTTTTTTTTCCTGTCTTGCATTCTTTGTTCAGATTCTAAAAAGATAGCTTGCTTACTTTTCAGGTCTTCCTTCACTGTCTAATGGTAGCTAAGTTGCAGTGAATCAACATAATTATAGTGTCTGTGGACTTTGGAAATTTTGGGCAATTTATTTTGATAAGAACACTAAAATATACACATATACATCTCATTATAGCTTAGTCTAACGCACAAACTTAGGCTCCACTTGGCACGACTCTTCTTGCTACAGTACGCGGAGGACTCAGGAGCCGGTGAAACAAAAAGTTGTGACTTCGTTGGCTTCTAATTCATTTGTTGAGAGGAGAGAGAAAACAACTCTCCGTCTCAAATCCTACCAAATCAGACCTTAATAGAACTTTGCTAGGCTCTCAAGTTTTGGCTTAAGCTTAGCTTATTTATAATTTCATCAATTCTCCAAACAAGCCTAAAGTCTTAGTTCTTTTTTACCATCCTAGTGCATATACAAGGTTTTCTTTTTCTTCAATCACGGTATAGATATACACAGTGTTTTAAAGGGGTCGCCTAGGCGTCCAGGCGTACCCAGCTCGCCTTGAGAAACAGTGGCGCCTTGTCGCCTAGGCGTCGCCTAGACGACGCCTAGGCGTCCAGGCGTACCAAGCACTCGTCTGGACGCCTAGCCGCCTTTAAAACATGGGATATACATATCCTCACATATATATACACATAATCACCTCTATGAATACATACATATCTTTGAAAAACTAAGCCAAGAAAATCTAGAGATTCACAAGTGATCACAAATGTCTCGCTATTGATAAGTATGTCGCTTACCACAGAAAAATCACTATAGATTATTAAACAAATCCAGAAAATACGAACGCTCATGTCATGTCTCGTAGTCGACGAGAGGTAAAATTTGACTCTCCCACGGATGAAATCTGTTTGAAATAAAAAAGATGTTTTATCGTGTAGCTTGCTGAGTAAACATGACAAAACATGACCAAGGACAGGATCGTCCTCTCGCTATCTGGAATGAGACGCGTGTATTGTAATGTGCAGGCATGCAGCTCGTGGATGATTAGGTAGGCTAGTTTTTCTCCCTTTGGACTAGCTAGTACCATCTCTATGGCACGAATAGTATATATAAAATATTAATACCAAAGGTTAAATTCGATCATTGCTTTTCTCTCCAGAATAATAATATCCGTGATTATATGCAGCTGAAATCCCCGGCGAGAGTAACAAGTACTCTCTCGGTCCTGAAAAAAAAAACACTCAATTCTAGTACGGATTCAAATCATTTTGAGTTTAATAAGATTATACAAAAAGAACATCAATATTTTTTAATGCGACTAAATAACTGTTATTAGATTCATCATGTAATATATTTTCATTGTACACACATTTTATATCATAAATGTAGATATTTTTATATATTTTGGCCAAACTTTAGATAATAAGGCTAATTAAGGTCGGAACTAAACTGCATCATTTTTTTGAGCACGAACTGCATCATTTTTAGGGCACAGATAGTAATAAATATTACATGCATGTAGCTGGTCGTGTCCAGAAAAAATCTGAAGGAACAAGTATAAGCGATCTCATGGAAGTAGGGATCCGAGACAATGGATGGTTCGTGTAGGTGCATGCATCAAGACCTGAATGAAAAGGTAAACGATGCGCGAGGTCCACGAGGCACCATACTGTTTTCTCAGGGCGATTATGTGGTCTCAGATCTGAACAGTGATCCAACATTCACCTAGGAGCCTAGCACTGCTACAGGATTGAATTTGCGCAGCGTTGCACTTTTGGCCTCCGTGGCGGGCACTGAGTTTGCCCGCCACGGTAAATACAGCGATTTACCGAGGCGGATATTTTTTATTTATCGTGACGAACTTTTTTTGCCCGCCGCAGTAAATCGATTTACCATAGCGTGCGCCTAAAGATGTCCGCCACGAAAAATCGGAGGCCCAATAGGCCCAAAGCGAGGCCCACTATTTCCGTCGTCATATATATACACAGACTAGGGTTTCACTCGCACTCCCAGCAGCCGCGCCTCCCTCTCTCATCTCACTCTCTGCGCCGCGACTCCCTCCCCTCCCCGACTCCCTCTCTCTCTGCAACTGATCACTCTCTGCGCCGCGACTCCCTCCCCTCCCCGACTCCCTCTCTCTCTGCAACTGAAACAGGCTTGTTTGGTTTGTAGATGGAGCCACACAGTGCTGGAGACGTTCTCGCTCCTGGCCGTCGGGACGTCGCTCATCGGCACGCTGCTTGGGGCTTCCCAGTTCTTCATCGAGCAGATGACCAATAGCGTAGCCTCTTCACCAACCCAACAGCACGTATGGTTATGCAGTTCTGCTTCAGTTAAAAAACAAAAGCTAATGAAATGGTCTCAATGTTACAGTTACAATCGATCTGTACAGTATTTGGTCTGACCACACAAGCGGCGAGTGCAGGGCAAGAACAACAGAGGCGTTGCTGGGTTTCACAAGGAAGATGGATCGTCGCAGCAGCAGCAGCATCCTGGCGCGTAGGGAGACGGCGCGCGCGGGACGACGGCATGCGGGTCGACGGCGCGGGGCTAGGGTTTCAGATCCAGCGGACCAGCGGCGCGGAGGACGTCGATCCGAGGTATGTGAGTTCATCTCCCTCTTCCTCTCCATCTCCCTCTTCCTCTCTCCATCTCCCTCACTCCTCCCTCTTCCTCTCTCCAGATCCGGCGGCGGCGACTTCCTCCTCCACGGATCGTGGGACGGCAACGACGAGCCCGTCCTGAGGCGGATCTGGCCGGTGGCGGCGCGCGGTGACCGGATCCGGCCGGTGACGGCGTCCCGAGGCGGATCCGGTCGGTGGCGGTGCGCGGTGGCCGGATCCGGCAGGCGAGGACGGTTCGGCGCGGCGGCCTCCCTCCACCACGGCCACGACGCCGGGACCTCCACCACGGTCCCGAGACGCTGGGGCCCGGCCGGCTGCTCCTCTTCTCCCTCCCCGAGCGGCACGGATCTGCAGCCGTGGGAAGCCCGGATCCATCGCCGGTGGGCTCGTCAGTGGGCTCGAGAATGGGCTCGCCGGCGGGCTCCTGGTTTTTTTTTAAATGATTAACCGCAGCGGACATCCTAACGTGCCCGCCGTGGTAAAAGTATATTTACCGCGGCGGGCACGTTACACCGCCCGCCGCAGTAAATTGGTTAACCGCGGCGAGCAACCCCGTCCGCCACGGTTAAGCCACGATTTACCGTGGCCTCTAGGCCGCGGCGGACGGCTTTGCCCGCCGCGGAAAACCGAAAACGCCCGCCTCCAGTAAAGTTTGTGTAGTAGTGTAGGACGGGTAAGGGTAACAACCTGAGTTTGTATAAATTGATTATTACAAAAGCTCTTTTACTTAAATGATACCGGAGTGCTCCTGCCGGTTAATTAGCTAGTTAAAAAAACTAAGATAGCTAGGGTCTTGTTTGGATTTAGAGTTTAGATGTATCATCACTTCGTTTAAAAAGATCATATAGATGTATCACCACTGGTCCTGTTCGCTTGGAGGAATTTGGAGGAATCTGTAGGAATCTGTGAGAGAGCGAACAGTGTTTTTTTTCAGGAGGAATCTATGGGGCCTTTAAATTGTCAGGTAACTGCACGCTGCAAAGTAGATAAAATGTAAAGACAACAACAATAAACTATTTGGTCTTGTGATGTTTTCTATTCTACCATTAATGTTTTGTCTTGCTTGTATTATGGTTTAGAGTAAAGCCATGTTTGGTAGCATTTTCAGAGTGGTTCTACATGTAGCTTCGTGACTCCGCCAGCCAAACGAGGTCGAGAGCCTTCGCTTCTCGTAGCTTCGTCCGCGATTCATGCTCTCTGAAGCCGGGGGAGTTCACAGGAGCCAAACAAAGTGGCTTTCTTCGGCTCCTTCGTCTAGCACACTAGCCATCCCCAAATTCCCTAGATCTGTGCGGACACGAGGCGAACAAGGTAGACGACGATCGAGTCGCGGCGAAAGGTGGTCGGAGCAGGGCGTGAGGTGGACGGCGGACTCCTCCTTGAGCCCCGACGGCCATGATCCTTAGCTTGGCCATGGGAAGAAGCCTTAGGTTGGCCCATGGGGCGTGGGGACGAGCGTTGGAGCAGGCGGCGTGCGGTGTGCAGATGGCGGGGTCACGGTGGATGGTGCCCAAGGGGGTGGGACATGGGGGGTTTGCCCAAGTGGATAAGGGTTAAGGAGAGCGAAGAGAAAGAATAAAGAAATAGAAGAGAAGGAAAATGATAAAAAAGAGATGGACAATATGATCATTTCAATGTTTTGCTCTATCATAAGAAATTGTTTTACCACAATAGTTTTAGGTCCACTGGTGGACCTGCCCGTTGAGCCGAAGCAAAAAAACATACTCCACCAGTGAAGCAGAGCTATAACAAACAGGGTCTAAAATTCATGGTCGGACTTCGCAGGGTGTGGCATGCTGACTGTGCATGGTTGGGGCCCACACATCATGTATAGAGTAAAAATTCATGGTCGGTCCTTGAACTTGGCAAGAGGTCTCATCCAGGCCCTTGCACTCTCAAAATGACATTTTTGGATACGTAAACTATGTTTCATGTCTCGTCTCAGTCCAAACATAGACCTGTTATGTGGATCGATGCTGCCTTCACGCTAGGGGTTGCCTGCACTATCTCCCGCATACTCGATCACTCCACTACTCATGCCACCCATGAATTCAAATAACACGAAACCAAGTTTAGGGACCCAAAAATATTATTTGAAGAGTAGAAGGACTGATATGACATCCCTCAGTTCAACCAGTTTAAGGACTATCCGTGAATTTTACTCTGAATGATACGTGGGCCTATACATATCAGGTCCACATCAACAAGGGCTTAGCCAGGAATTATGCACAGAGGGGACTGGTCAAAGAGATTCGACATATACGAATTGAGCGTAGGTCATCTGTCTAGGACTTTTTTGGTGAAATCGTCTAAGCACCCGAGTTATTCACCAATGAGCTACTCTTATTTTTTTAAAATTTATTTCAATATTTGATAATTTAGCAATGTTATTTTTCCTATGGTAGATGACTGTTTAGTTAATAGTGAGCACATGTGGTGACTCATGAATCTCAAAATCTACTACTTAGTATTTAAGAGGTGTTCATAGTTGGGTATGACGTGTGTTTGTTCGTGGAGGTGACTCATGACTTGTTATTAAAGCAGATACAAGTGATCTGGCTGTCAGTTTTAGTTATGGCCATGATGAACGGATCCCAAGCTTGTGGAATTCAGTGTTCGGGATTCTCCTAGATCCTTGTGCGCAACCGACAAAAAATTTGTTTCCAATAGCACATGAAACCAGATTACGCAGATCTTCTTGTATAGAGATTAGTTAGCAAATCAATAATCAACCACCTCAACAACTATATGCCTCCTAGGTCCTGTTTAGTTCCCTCCCAAAATGCCAAATTTTTCAAGATTCCCCGTCACATCGAATCTTTGGACGTATGCATGAAGCATTAAATATAAATAAAAAATAAAACTAATTACACAGTTTAGATGAAATCCACGAGACGAATCTTTTAAGCCTAATTAGACTATGATTGGACACTAATTACTAAATAACAACGAAAACGCTACAGTAGCATTTTGCCAAATTTTTCGGCAACCAAACTGGCCCCTAGCATGTACGGTATTATATACCTTGATTCCATAAGGTTTCGGGGATCCAAAGGTCACCAAGTGATCTGGCTGTCAGTTTTAGTTATGGCCATGATGAACGGATCCCAAGCTTGTGGAATTCAGTGTTCGAGATTCTACTAGATCCAAAAAAATTTGTTTCCAATAGCACATGAAACCAGATTACGGAGATCTTCTTGTATAGAGATTAGTTAGCAAATCAATAATCAACCACCTCAACAACTACCCGAAAGCACTTGACGCAAAGCAAGAACCGTCGTCTTTTGTCACGGCTCGCATAAAGAAATCGGTGTAATTAAGTAAAGCTCTTCCTCTCCCAGCTAGTACTACAAAAGTTTATAGTAATGCACTAATGCTGATTAACGACGTAAATCTAGCTTGTGGCTTTATATATTTCTGTCTGTCCATGACAGCTTCGGTTCCCTGTCCATAGTGATCCGGCAAGACGTTTCAACTAAACATGTCATCAATCAGCATACGCGGTGCGGGTAATTGTTTAATTAATAGTAGTGCCCGTGCGTGCTCCTCGATCTCTCATTCTCTCCCTATCGTGCACCCGTTCACGGCCGGCGATGAGGCAGGCAGGCAGCCATGCACGATGTGACTTGAGACGTTGATGTGGATTGTGTGTTAGTAGTACTACAACAAAAGAACGGTCCATGCATTGCGTGCATGCATATGAGGCCTGAAAAAAAAATTGGCTCGATCGACGACGTCGTCCAAAAGAGATGAAAAACACGTGAGCGATCTGAATTATGTTGATGATGCTAAACGTTCGAGAAGAAGACGAGATGGTGTGTGTGGCTTGGCGGCAGGTTGGGAGTAGTCCCTGCCGCTGCCGGCCCTCCACAGTGATTTTAAGCATCTGGTAAATCTTACAGCACGGCTGTCTATCCTGTACCTTAATAATCGTCGAAACTCTCTGATGTAACAGCTCATCACACCCTTCGACCAAAGGACGCCGGCAGGCAGATCACACATCGAGATACGCGCACATGGACAGTCAAGCAGCGCCACGATGACACCTTCCCTCCTCCCCATGGATGGTACCACTACCACGGCCTGACCCCCTGACGGCCGCCGCAACTCGCCACTATCTGAGCATGTGGCAGCCGGCCGCCAGGCACCCAAACAAATGAGAGGGTGTGCCCTACTACCCTACCGAGCTCAGCTCACATTGGCTTGACGGCTTGGCCCTCCTAATCTCCGATCCATGCAGTTTGTCCATGGAATCTGGCGCCTGAATCCTGATGGAGCCGCCCAGTAGCCTATTCGGCTGGGGCTGAAACGATCGTATATAATCATGAATTATTACTGTTTGCTGGTTTGGTATGAGAGAAAAATAATGTTCTAACTGAAAATTTACTATCGTTTACGATCAAACGAAAAGGCTGCAAATCCAGCACCGGGCCCGGCGCAGACACTCAGCCAGGCTGCCGCACGTCCGCACGGGCAGGGCACGGACGGACGTGAGGACAAGAGGCGAGGACCGAGGACGTGTGTCCTCGCCCTTGATTCGCTCCCCGGTCGCCAACGCCTCGCCTGCTCCTCCCGCTCGCTCGCACCCGCCCCCGGTGGCCCGGTGCTGCCAAGTTCTGTAACGGAATTTCCTGACCAGTGGGCCCGCGTGGACAGCTGTATGAGGGCGCTGTAGCTCGTCCGGTACGGCAACAGCGTGGTGAGGTCCGACCTATATAAGCCGGTGTAATAGACTCGTCGGAGATCATCGAACAACAGAATTGTAACTGAATAGCAATAGCATAGCTGCTGTATCGTGATTCCCACCACACCAACTACTCTGTTGTTTCAAGTAATATAGATAGTTTCCACCCCAAATTCCCCTTGCCTGACGCGAGAAAGTGACGTCGTCCAGTCCAGCACCCCCCGGGCCGGGCGGCCCCCCGCGTCGTCCAGTTCGTTCTGTACCCATGTTTGTTGGCTGGTGCATGCCAAGTGAGGTGCGTGGCCAGGAAGGCTAGCTCTTAGCCTGATTGCAAGTTTGGAAAGAAAAAAAAACACTGTACGCTCATCAGATCATGATTAATTCCTTAGATATATTACTACTGGTAGTTACTCGGAGCTGTGCGTCCTATTTTAGCATAAAACGGCGCGTGGCACGGATCGAGATGCGCGAAGATGCCCCCAGTGCGACTTCTTTTTTATTGTGCATATACATCAACTTGGATATGGACTTCATTGAGCTACTCTCCAGATACACAAATCGCCCTGCGAGTCTGTCGGTGTGCGTCTGCACCTTCTTCAGTCCTCCTTGCAAGTTTGGCTTGGCCTCCCTTCAGCCGTACGTCGTCTGCTTCCAATCCAAGCACACCACATGATTCAGGAACGGAAGAGAGAGAGCTGACGACCTGACCTGTTGTCATTAGCCTCGTCGACGTCCTTATCAGAAGAGGCTAATTAATTTGCTTCCAAGTCGGGTTACCTGCTACTAGTAATTTTCATTTCCTTTGGCCCATGGCGCGAGTAGTTACTAAATAGCGCTGACGGTGCGCGGCGCGGGATCTTCCTCTCGATTGTTCAGTTTGGATTACTCCCCGCGTCGTGTACCCGCACATGACGAGTCAGTGTACGGCCCGCACTTAGCACTGTATATATTACTCGTACTAGTACGTGGATAGATTAAGATGCATGGGTATGAATGCATCCTCATCAGAGAAAGCTGGCAATTCTGGATTGACGCGCACTCTGTCGAGACACTTGCCAGGAGCCCTGGGCCATGGCTGCCGAACATCCCAAACAACACTTGGATGAGATTGCCGTGCGGACAAGAGTTTGCTAGGAGTAGTTACTACTACATGATACATACATGTGGAACTGGCATGGCAGCACTTATCCAGTCGTGACAGTGTGTATCTTGGTTACCTCCACATAGCTGGTGATAAACTGATAATCATCATGGGAAGCTTCTGGTTCCATGGTCTCTCAGACGTGGCAACGTTTCAAAAGTCACGTGCCAACGTACTGGGGATGCACCATGGGACACACTTATAAAATGATGAAGTTGGTTCGGAGACTTGAGACCTTCTGTATAGTCCATGCATGTTTGGGCCAGACGTGTCTAAAAGCAGCCCACTGACCGTCTTTTTGGGCCAAACCATTCCTCTGGGTACCATACTACTCAGGCCGTGTAGATCGGGCCATTCCTCTGGCTACTATCTGACGTCTCTGCGCTGTCAGCCGTCGCCCAGACGAGGAATTCCCCCCGCTAGGAACGCGAGACTCGAGCTCGTGGGCTTTGGCCCAGCAGGCTTCCAGACGCTAGTTTCCTCGGCCTATAGGAGATCGCGCATCGCTGCCCTCCAAATGTGATAATTTTTTAATACGTAGTCCATTTTCGATTTGGTTTGCACTGTTGCTTATGATGAAATCTATAAACCTGGACCTCCTGATGTATTTATGTCGATTTTTTACATTTATATATTAAATATATAGCATTTTAGGTTGACTATGCATATACACATAGGTCGACATGTTGTTTGGGAACTTGGTCGTGGTTTTAAATAACTCGTATCAATTCGGCTGGACTAGCGCCGGGATGTCTGATCCTAGGCCCGCGTCCGGACGTAGCTCCCTGCGCCTCGCGCCTTGCTCCGTGCCACACGCCCTGTTTGCTCGGATTCTGCGCCGCTCGAACGACTCGCCCCACCCATGCCTCCCGCTCCCACGCGAGCCTATGCCGCCCGGACATCACCAACATCGAGAAGAGGAGACACCGATGCAAGGTAGCAGAAGGCAATGAGGGAGATGCAACACCCGATCTACTTTTGAAACATCCAAATAAAATATTTGCAACATACGTTCGAAACAATTGAAACACTTGCAACATACATCCGAAACACGTGTAAAAACACCTAAAAACGCTTGAAAAGACATTGCAAAAATATATGCGACATCTAAATAAAACACATGCAACATAAGTGTAAAACACATGCAACATCTAGATAAACACACTTGCAACATACGTTAAAAAACAGATAAAATATTTAGAACACACGCTTGCAATATACAGGTACAACCATTGCAACATATGCAACATCATGATCTAGTTTTGCAACATCCGTATAAACACACATGCAACATACCTCTGAAACATCTGAAATACTTAAAACATACGCTTGCAACATGTGCTTTCAAACGCAACCTCTACTTGCTACTTGGACGAAATGGAGGCTTGTCGGTGTGTGGAGTTCACCGAAGGCAGCGGCCCGGCGCCGCTTGTAAGCGACGGCTGTGTGACGCAACAGGGAGGCAGCGGCCTCACGACTGTGACAGGGGACCCAGATCTGCCAGGGAGCCACTCGTGCTGGTCCTACCGCGCTGGTCTGCCTACGACCGGAGCCATCGGCATTGTTGCGCCTCCGTGTCGAGGGCCGCTCGGGCCTCCGCGTCGTGGCCCGCTCGTGCTGAGGCCACGCCGAGGCGTTGCACGCGCGCACACCGGGATGCTCGCCCCGGACCGCAAAAAGAGAGAGAGGGAGGAGCGCTGGAGGCACACGAGAGAGAGAGAAAGCGGAGGCAGGGAAGAGCCGTCGCACCGGGATGCTCGCTCACACCGAAGTTCGAGAAAGGGAGGGAGGAGCGCTGGAGGCACGCACGAGAGAAAAGCGGAGGCAGGGAGGCACGAGAGAGAGAGAGGTCGCTGATATTTTCCAGGTGCGAACCGATGGGACGATCAGGCGGAGAGGTCGCTAATATTTTCTAGGTACAAACCAATGGGACGATCGGGCGGTACAGGGCGGATCGGGGTCCGGACGGACGAACACCCTATAGGTTTCATTATCGATCAATTAAGGCCGATAGGGCCACGGTAGGCATACTGATCAGTGTTATGAGGTTTGTCCTGTTGTTTGCTTACATTTTAGAATTTTCAATCATGTATCTTGTATGCTCTGCATAGTGATTAGGATTATAGCAGGCAAATTAGGGTCACAATAGGCATACTAATTAGGGTTATAAGGCTTGCGCCACCATTTGCTCATCAGGTTGCTACTTCTTAGAATTCTTAAACACGTGCCATATATACCCGTGTATACTGATTAGCGTTGCAGCTTTTATACTGATTAAAGTTTGCAACATCTGTACCCGCCTTATTTTTCAGCAGTACTTTTTAGCGAAGGAATAATATTTCCTCTCATAACAAATCAGCATCAGCGTGAACCAAATTTCAGGGTCGTAACAAAAAAAATAGAACCAAATTTTCTCGCTGACATCAGCACTAACATCACTGTGCTTTGTCTTATGCATGCTCCCACTCAGCACTGGCCTTATGCGTGTTCCTGCTCAGCAGAAAAACAGACATGCATGGGTCGCGTGATTAGCCAGCAACCTGACCGGTCGCGCGAAAGCTCGGTCCAATAAGATGCGGCCTGTTCGAGTAAACAGTAATAATCCATGATCATGTACGATCATTTCAGTCCAGTCGAATAGGCTGATGACCTGTTCGCTGAGACTTAACTTACATAATATGTTTGTTTCAGAAAATTGCAGCAGCAATCTCGCAAAGTTATGCCGCTGTGAACCTGTCAGCCCGTGCAACTTCCACGTTCGGCGTGCACATTCCGGGCCTCGACGTAGGCGATACAAATCATGCCGGACGTGGGATTCCTCCAGCGAGGTCGCAAGAATCGCCGCCCGTGCCGGTGTCGGCTAAGCCACGCAAGCACCGGACCACCGGTCTGCAGCAGGATATATAGGAAATAATCAAGGCTCGAAAACAAGTACTGCTTGGCTTCATTTGCTGTCCGTCTGAGAACTTGAGAAGTAATGGGTGCAAGCTTAGTTCGTGCTCCAAAAGAATATAATTCTCATTTTGAGGAGTCAAATAGTTTAAACTTTAACTAAAATTATATGAAAAATCATAAACACTCATAAGACAAAATACATACTATTAGATTAGTTATAGAATATATTTTATAATAAATTTATTTATAGACATAAATGCTAATACTTTTTACTATACATCTGATCAAACTTGAGCCAGTTTTCATACTTACATTGTTCCTGGATGAGGGAGTAGTAGCTAACAGCTGGCAGTCTGTTCGGCTGGTGCTGATATGATTATATACGATCGTGGATTATTACTGCTGGCTGGTTTGATGTAAGAGAAAAATATTATTCTGACTAAAAATTTACGATCATTTACGACCAGACGAACAGCCCGTGGGGCTGACCTAGCTCTGTGTCAATCTGTCATCAGTTCTCTGCACTCTCGATCGTCTTTGGATCCGCCCCACGGACACTGGTCACTGGTCACTGGATTCGCCCCAACGGACACTGGTCACTGGATTCGCCCCAACGGGCATTGGGGCAACGGCCAACGTACGGTGAATTCAAGCGTCAGCTATACCTGTATGCAAATGCGATCCATAATTGTCTACTATCAGGTACGCACGGTTGTCAGTCCTCAGTACTGCCACAATGACACCACATATTCGGCCTCTAAACTAAACGGCTTGTTCGGCGGGTTGTAAAGTCGCTGTTGCTGTATGATTGATTTTTTAAAAGAGAAAATACTGTATTATAACTTATAAACCAGTGAATAAACTAAATGATAAGACCAGCCGAACACTTGGCGATTGTACGTAACAAGGGTGTAACAAGGGTTGCAACGAGGATCAACCCTACCTCTCTCAGGTTGCATCTTTGCATCAACGGCCATAACAGTAGTATGCAGGTTGAACTCTGACTTAGCTGTGGCTTGATCGATACATAATACTACAGGACTACAGGAGCAACTATGCTGTTGCTTCTCGTGCCACCATATGCTGGATCCTGCTGCCTGCAGGACGAGGACAACCGGACAGCTAACTTCCGCAAAAGCAAGCACACTTAGGTCCGGTTGGCTTCGTTGAAACCAGGGCTGAAAACACTGTTTATTGTTAAAACTGTAGGATTATAGATCTACTAGCATTTTACTGTCCTATTCGGTATAACATGTAAAACGGTAGATTCTAATACATCTAGAACAGTCTAGAGAGAGACAGGGAGAGAAGGGGAAAAGGTACCGAACCTGAGACCGCAGGGCTGGAAGATCCAGTGGCCTCCATCTGGTTCGCTGGTGTAGGCTGTGCACGGGTAGCGACGATCGGGGAAGAGTCGGTGAAGTCCGGCGACGGGGTGATGTGCAGTAAAGCCGACGGTGATGACGGTGGCGTCTTCCCGTCGCTGGCTGCGCACCCATGCTAGATCGGATTTAGGGTTTGTCGGTGGGAGTACGGCTCACGGTGAACCTCGTACCTCGAGCCACCGGCCCCCACCACTTTATATAGCGCAGTGCGACGGGGCCCACCAACCATGTAGGGTTGGGCGCCCCCGATCAGGGCGCGTGACCAAGGCCCAATAGGCCGTTGGGCTTATTGGCTGAGAGATCAATCTAACATTCTCCCCCTTATCTCACACTATTACTTTTATCTTTAAACTTTAAACTTCAATCCTTTTATCCTTACTCATTTCTTCACAGATGATGCATAGAGCATGTTTCATCGTCACGGTCAATCGCCGATAGATTTAACAGCTACAATGCACGTTTCTGATCTGAAATAGTTACTTTAACTTTTGGGCCTTTTATAGTCTAGGAATCATAGGCTTTCCCTTAAACCCATGCCGGCTACATGTTCTCTGAACACGTTGGGTGTAAGCCTTTTGTAAGTGGATCCACGAGCATCTTTTCGGTACTTATATGCTCAAGACTTATCATTTGATCCCGGACTTTATCCTTCACAACATAATACTTTATGTCAATGTGTTTGGCAGCACCACTTGACCTATTGTTGTGAGCATACTGTACTGCTGGATTATTATCGCAGTATAACTTCAGTGGTCTATTGATGTCGTCAACCACCTTTAAACCGGGTATGAACTTCTTTAGCCAGTTCACCTGCCCCGTTGTCTCATAACACGCTACAAACTCGACATACATTGTGGACGATGTAGTGACGATTTGCTTTGAGCTTTTTCATGAAATAGCTCCCCCTGCGAGAGTGAACACATATTCAGACGTGGATTTTCTATTATCTTCCGCATAATCAGAATCTGAATATCCCACTATATGGAGTGAATCAGATCTTCTATACGTCATCATGAGGCCTTTCGTTCCTTGCAAATAACGCAAGACTTTCTTTACCAATTTCTAGTGTTCTATTCCAGGATTGCTCTAGAATCTGCCAAGTAACCCGATAACAAATGACAAGTCAGGGTGCGTGCATACTTGAGCATATTGCAAGCTTCCGACAGCTGAAGCATATGAAACCACTTTCATTTGATCAATCTCATATTGGTTCCTAGGGCATTGACAATCCCCAAATCTATCGCCCTTGACTATAGGAGCAGGTGAGAGACTACATTTGTGCATACTGAATTTCTTTAAGACTTTTTCTATGTATGCTTTTTGTGACAGTCCTAATACCCCTTTACTTCTATCTCGGTGAATCTCGATCCCTAGAACGAACGAAGCTTCACCAAGATCTTTCATATCAAATTTTAAGGACAAAAACTTCTTTGTTTTCAGTAGTAGACTGACATCACTACTAGCAAGTAAGATATCATCCACATACAGGACAAGGAAGATAAATTTTCCATTCTTAAACTCTGCATAGACACAATTGTCCTCAACATTATCTTTAAACTCAAAATTCTTTATTGTCTGATCAAACTTCAAGTACCACTGTCTTGAAGCTTGTTTTAATCCATAAATGGATTTCTTTAGGCGGCATCCCAAACGTTCTTTTCCTTCCATGATAAAACCTTTCAGTTGTGCCATGTAAATATTTTCTTCTAAGTCTCCATTGAGAAATGCCGTCTTTACATCCATCTGATGTAATTCTAAATCGTAATGTGCCACTAATGTCATTATGATTCTGAAGGAATCCTTACATGAGACTGGAGAAAAGGTCTCATTGTAATCAATTCATTCTCTTTGTGTAAAGCCTTTTGTCACAAGTCGGGCTTTATATCTCTCTATATTCCCTTGAGAGTCAAGTTTTATTTTATAGACCCATTTACAGCCTACTGTTTTAGCTCCTTTAGGAATTATCTCCAAATCCTAAACTTTATTTGCATTCATTGATCTCATTTCATCTTCCATGGCCTTAAGCCACTTTGATGAATGATCACTTTTCATGGCTTCTTCAAATGAGGTGGGATCATCCTCTATTTGAAATTCTTCAGTGTTGTACACTTCATAATCAGTAGGAATAGCTGATTTTCTAACTCTTTGAGACCTTCTAGGGGCCTCCTCATTTGGTACATTTTTTGTTTGAGGCTGTTGTTGCCCCCCCTCATATGTGGCAATAGTTTCTATAGGATCCTGAGGAACAGATTCCTCATCATCATTCATTGTTGCCATAGGCGGGATAACAACAGGTGCTGGCACCACAGTGTCTTGTACTGTCGGTGCAACAACAGCAGGTAGTGAGAAAAATGGCTCATGAATTATCAGAGTGGGTGCATACACCCGCTTCTCTTCAAGGCCAATTTCTCGAGCTACTATGCTCCCCCTCATCATTTCATCCTCTAGAAAGATAACGTGTCTTGTTTCTACAAACTTTGTATGTCTATCTGGACAGTAGAAATGAAAACCTTTTGACTTTTCTGGGTAGCCAATGAAATGGCAACTCACTGTTTTGGGATCTAACTTCCCAATGTTTGGGTTAAAAACTTTAGCCTCAGCAGGGCTCCCCCACACACGTAAGTGGTTAAGTGAGGGTACTCTTCCTGTCCACAACTCATACGGTGTTTTGGGCACCGACTTACTTGGTACTCTATTGAGAATATGAATGGCGGTTTTTAACGCCTCCATCCACAGACTCATCGGTAAAGTGGAGTAACTTATCATATTACGCACCATATCCATCAGGGTACGGTTACGCCTTTCAGCTACTCCATTCTGCTGAGGTTCGCTCGGTGTTGAATACTAGGCGACTATACCATTCTCCTATAAGAACCTTGCAAAAGGTCTAGGAACTTGTCCATATGGGGTATGCCGACCATAGTACTCCCCCCATGGTCAGACCTGACTATCTTAATCTTTAAATCATGCTGATTTTCAACTTCTGCTTTAAATATTTTGAATTTATCCAATGCTTCTGTTCTTTCTTTAATTGGATAAATGTAGCCATAACGGGAGTAATCATCTGTGAATGTTATGAATGAATCAAAACCATCCACACTCTTTACAGGAAAAGGACCACAGATATCTGTGTGAATAATCTGTAGAATTCCTACGCTTCGTTTGGCATCTTTCTTAATTTTCTTTACATACTTTCCTTTTATGCAATCTCTACATTGTTCTAAATCTGAGAGCTCTATTGGAGGAAGAATATCATTCTTAACTAGTCTTTCTATTCTCCCTCTCGAAATATGACCTAAACGATAGTGCCATAATCTCGACAACGCATCGTGAGCTCTTTTTCGTTTTCTGTTTGCATTATTCGATGAGGATACATTCTCATTCACATCACATACAGAATTCACATTTTCACGAAGTAATAACAAATAAAGCTCGTCTTGTCGGAAGGCAAGACCAATACATCTATTATTAAATAATATATGACATTTGCCATTTCCAAAATGGCAATCATAACCATCATGGTCCAACTTTGATACACTAATCAAGTTTCTTTGCAAAGAAGGTACATAAAGAACATCTCTAAGAAAAAGTAAGAAGCCATCCGCAAGCTCTAGCGGAAGATCGCCAACGGCCTCAACATCTGCTTATGCTCTATTTGCGACTTTAATGAAACTTTCGCTTCTTTGCAAAGTTCTCATCGAACGGAATCCCTGTAATGAATTAGCAACATGAATAGTTACACCTGAATCAATCCACCAAGTAGATTTTGAAAACTTGACATACAATGATTTATTTACGAACGTAATAATGTTCTCATCTTTATTTTTTATAATCATCTTTAAGAAATCGAGACAATTCTTCTTATAATGTCCCGTCTTCTTACAGTAGAGACACTGGTCTTTATCCACTAGAAATTGCTTGTTCTGAGACTGTTGCATGGGACCCTTTCTAGATGACTTGGAGGAAGAGCTGTTATTATAGTTCTTTTTCTTATCTTTTAGGTAGTTAACAGTACCACCCTGTGAAACTTTTATTCTTTTCTTCTCCTGCACACACATGGCTATGAGCTTTTCTAAATCCTATTTTTTCAGGCTGTATGTTGTAATTAACAACAAAGGTATCAAATTCTTTGGGCAAAGAAGCAAAAATCAAATGAATAAGAAACTCACCCTTGAGTGCCAAATCCATTGGTTTGAGCTTAGATGCCAAATTGCCCATTCTTCGTATGTGCTCTCTAATGCCACTACCGCCACCAGAATACCTTTCTGTAACCAGCTGCTTGATCAGCTAGGTTGCATATATCTTTGAAGAGCCAGTGAACTGACTCTTTATTCTTTCTAGGTACTCTGTGACCGTATCACAGTCTAGAATTGAGTCCACTATTGCAGGCTCAATTGTATTTTTTATCACAGCCAAACATTTTTTATTGGCTGTGACCCACTTTCTATATTCAAGGTCAAAAGACATCTTTACGGGAGCAAAGTCCCGCTCTCTGTTCTGCCATACAGCATCAGTCTCATCTGTCTCCCTCACCGGTGCCATAGGTTCTTTGGGACACAGTGTGGTGACTACCCAGTCCACCTCAGCCAATATGAAGGCCAAGTTGATCTTTTTCTTCCATTCAATATAGTTATCCCCTTTTAGAGTAGGGATCTCTTTGATACAACTCATCAAGTTGTATCTGTCTGAAAATACAATTCAAATAGTGTGAGAACACAAATAATAACAACAACAATTGCATGCCTTAGTTCAACGTTGGTCAAAATTAAAACATACAATTGTTTTATACATTAAATCTACATCACTGTTGGGCAGAAATAGAAATAATGCATAACAAAAAACCATAATAACATCAACATTATAATATTGCTATTAATCAACGTTGGTCAGAATAATAACAACATTATAATAACTGTAAAAATTATCTATGTTTCAAAATTAAATTCTCCCGTTGGTTCGAATTTAATAATGAAAGCAACAATTTTTTTAAGTACGCAGCGAAAACTTTAATAAATCTTTTAATTCTATTTTCCAGAAACTGGTACAACACTTTACTATTCTCTGAACAAAATTGATGTTGGATCAAAATTGTACAGATTTCAACATCAAAATTCAATTTGAATTTATCAAATATGAATCAAATCAGTTTCTGGGAAAAAATGTATACTGTGCATTTGGTCCAGTCCAGCAGCATTGCTTGCGGCCTAGCGCCAAAAGCCCGTTCGCGCAGACGCTCGCGGTGCCTCCCCCGCGCCTAGGCCGCAACCTGGGCCTGGGCTAGGAATCCGGCCGAGCAGCATCGCCCGCCTAGGCCAAAAGAGGCCCGAGCCGCGGCACGGTGAATCTTGATCGTCCAACGCGATCGGACGGTCGGCCTTCATTTTCACTGGATCAAAACCAGCATTCGCCGTCGCTCCCTGAACCCTAACCCACATTTCTTTCTCTTTCTCTTCGCCTCACTGCTCTCTCTTCTCTCCTACCGTAGCACCGAGCGAGCGAGCAATCCACCACGATGAGAGCAAGCAGCGAGCCCCGGCGCCGTCGCCAGCCCCCTCGCCGGCATGCGCGCTCCCCAGCGGGTGAGCGCGCCGCCGTTGAGCGGCCTGGCCATGGCGCCCCTGTGGTCGGATCCCGACGAGCAGTGCCCCCGGCCGGCCTTTCTTTTCCCCGCGCGTCGGCGTGACTGTAGTGCCGCGCAACGGCGAGGTAGGCCACCCCCTTTTCTTTTGATTCATTTGTTCGGATTTCATCCGATTTCCCGATTAGGGTTAGGGTTAGGGTTTGGGATGGCCACTGTTTTTCTTTTTCCCCGATTTGATTTCTTCACGGGTTTGATGTTCGGTCTCCGGATGAAACCATGTATCATCTCTATCCTAAAACCCGATCTAGGATTTGGTTGTATCTGTTCTTCACTTTTCCCGAACCCGTGCTAGGGTTAGGGTTAGAGTTTGGTTCATCCGAATTAAAAACTTTTCTCAGATCCGAAAGGATCGAAGTTAGGGTTCAACCGAACCCTTTGTCGGCCGAAGCCCCTTTCTACTTTCTAAAACCGCACTGGAATTCTCTTCCTTAAGCCAGATCTATACCTAAATCGTGGCTCTGGTACCAATGTTAAAACTGTAGGATCATAGATCTAGCCTTTTACTGTCCTATTCGGTATAACATGTAAAACGGTAGATCCTAATACATCTAGAACAGTTTAGAGAGAGACAGGGAGAGAAGGGGAAAAGGTACCGAACCTGAGACCACAGGGCTGGAAGATCCAGTGGCCTCCATCTGGTTTGCTGGTGTAGGCTGCGCACGGGCAGCGACGGTCGGGGAAGAGTCGGTGAAGTTCAGCGACGAGGTGATGTGCAGTGAAGCCAACGGTGATGACGGTGGCGTCTTCCCGTCGCTAGCTGCGCACCCTTGCTAGATCGGGTTTAGGGTTTATCGGTGGGAGTACGGCTCATGGTGAACCTCGTACCTCAAGCCGCCGGTCCCCACCACTTTATATAGCGCAGTGCGACGGGGGCCCACCAACCATGTAGGGTTGGGCGCCCCCGATCAGGGCGCGTGACCAAGGCCCAATAGGCCGTTGGGCTTATTGGCTGAGAGATCAATCTAACATTTATTAGTTTGTTGTAAGAGAAAAACAGTTCGTTCGCTAAAATAATACGGTTCATAAGACAAGTGGCCTTAACTGCAAATACTACTACTGTACCTTTCTTGTTTGTTACATAAAAGAATCTAATCGCCTACGTAAAAATAACTAATTACATAGTTTACGACTAATTTGCGAGACGATTTTTTAAGCCTCCATGATTTGATAATATGGGTGCTACAGTAAACATGTGGCAATGACAAATTAATTATGCTTAATAAATTCGTCTCGCGGATTATTGAGGACTTCTATAATTAGTTTTATTATTACTGTATAACATCCCTATACTTTACCTTAGGAACTTGCGCATGGGCAATTGTTTATGCTGTAGACGACACACGATAGGCTTCCGCCTCGCGCAAAAGAGCAGATTAGGAACAAAAAATTATGTGGATGAACCGGCTATTCTTTGCATGTGTCGAAACTAACACCATGTTCGTTTTATCGTATCAGTCATGCTTATCAACCATGATACAGTGTTTTTCTCTCACAGCAAGACAACATCAATCGGCTTTTAAGCCACAGAAACGATCAAGCGAACATGGTGTAAGCTTTGGATGCACTTTAGCTGCTGATCTATGTTGTGGCAGGTTACGAAGAGCCAAGGGCTATCCACAAGGACGCACATGCCTAGCTCACCGAGTCATCCATCGCAGCGTCCATGAGCCCATCGGTCGGCTGCGGCCTGCGGTACGACACAGGTAGCCGGCTGGCACATGAATTAATCGTCGTCATTACTGTTAGTACCTTGCTCGGCGATTAAAGATATGTTTCAACTCTAAACTGTGAAAGTGCTACTAAGTTGTGAGCTGTGAAAAAGTATTGCGAGTTCTGAGCTGAGCCGTAGAAAAACTACTCCCTCTTTTTGTCTCACTTGAAATATATGAGAAATCTACCCCTCTCTCTGTCTCACTTGAAATACCTACAAACATATCGTTTATCTCCATCCGTTTAGAACCATAAGGTGAAAGTTGCAAAGCAGAATTCATATTGTTGTGAAAATTGTACTATATGAAAACTGCTTGTGAAAAAATAGCTTTATTTTCGATCCGTTTAGTTGATGTTCTGAATTTTTGTGGCAGAAACACTTTTTAGAAATTAAACCAAACACCCTAAGTAGCCAGCAACACAATAGCAAATGCTCCTACTCTAAAACCCTAGGGTGCTGTTATTTCGCTTTAGTTTTCTATATCAGCTTCATTTCCCGTCAGGCACTTGTTTGATATATATAAATATTTAGACATGTTTTATTTTAGAATATATAAATATATTTGTGATAGTTATGTAAATGTGTGATCCATCCATAATTGTAGGCATGAATATGTTACGTTTTTCAGCATGTTTCATGTATGATCTCGACCAATCTAATTTCCTTGAGATGCTTGACTTCAAATTATCTTAATTCGACCATTTTTCCATTATCAACTCGACTAAGAGTCAACCTCTTGTGCGTCCACATGTTGTTGCTTTGACTTTCTCAAGTCGGACGCTTTGGACCTCACTTAATAGTAGTACGACCAAAGGAAAAATAAAGACTTAACACACATTACAGCAAATGAATCCATGCACACAACCTGCATTCGCTCTTCTTAGTCTTCATGAATACCGTTTGTGCCACGCTTCAACCATTGAACCAAGTCTTGGGCCCAAGACACTTGTGACCTTTCAAATTGCGATTAACTCGGTGCTTACCACTGCAAAATATATGTTAGTTACAATACTTGTGTTTATCAATCACAAGGCCATGTTGGCAAAATCTAGGGTCCTATTCCAAACTCTAAAATAGACCCTAATGGTCTAGAAAAATCGAACGGTAATAGTATATAATGATCTTATAGCACCAACATGTAGCATTGGGTAGTCAACATAAAGAAATGTTTTCAACAATAGTATAAGACAAAATGGTCAATTATCTACAAATCTTTAGGAAATAGTTTCTGTACTTGTGTGCTGGCATCCAAGTGCCAATCATCTTAAACTTTTTTTAATCCATGTCACTATGGTAGTTTGGCTCTTGACAGTACACGCTCTCCCAGCCCCCCTCATCGGCATTTTGCGGTTTGCATTTTAATGTTTGCAGTGGAGTAGTGGACTCGAGATTTTTTGTCTGCCTAGAGAAGATGGAGACTCGGTGAGTTGGGTTGGGACAGGGTAATCAAACGACGTAGATGAAACCACATAGTGTCAAAGAATGAGATGTAGCAATTCCTAAAGTCGGCGTAGACCCTGGTCGTGGACTCCGCTGAGAAAAGTCAGCATATAGTATTGAATATTGATTACCTGATGAACTATGAGCGTGTTCGGCTGGTCAGCTTCGACTGGCTGGTTGGCCTTTTTTTCAGGCGGTGCAGTATTTTTCTCTCACCAAATTCCAGCATAAACAGTGTTTTCAGCTGTTATAGTAGAAATTTAATGCCAGCCGAACACTCTCTGTAGTTTTGGGGCCCCTATCATCGCAAGCAAGCTATTGAGGCTCTCCCACCCCCGAGCCAGCATTTGAGGTCTGCTATCCGTTTGCTTCATGCTTTGGTCACCAACAACCACCCTCATCCCTCTTGTCCATACTCGTGGCCCAGTAGGACGTGCCTTTGCACCCATCCTTGTTGGTGGTCGTGCCTCCTCCCAAGTCGGCGCTATGATCCACGACCCTCCATCCCCACAACGAAGCACCCCCACCCACGTGGAATGATGTCTGTGAGCTACACGTCTTTGCCTATGGGGCCTGTTCGCTTGTGCTATTCAGCCGACTTTAATCTATACAAATCAGCTGTGAACACAGTGTTTTTCTCTCACAACAAACCAGCCGTATAAATCAGCAGAAGCCAATTTAATACCAGTCGAACAAAGCCTTGGTGAGGCACATAGGTAGGGCCACACACACATGGGGTGCTATGCTAGCGCCTAGCAGTTCTCGTCTTTCACCAACTTAAGCAAAGTTAAACCCCATTTGGTGCAACTCTACTTCACTGGTAAAGCTGCTGCTCTTGGCTCCACTATTGGTGTTGACTTTGTTTTGGTAAAACATTTGGCTAAACAACTACTCATGGTAGTATAAATGATGAGATGTTCATAAGAGCAACTCCAATAGGAGCCCTCAAATCAGGGTCCTTGCATTTGATTTAAGGGCTCTAGTACAAGTACATGGCACCGACGGTCTAGCTTGCTTGGTAGGCATTGGCCTACAAGACAATGGTATTAGCCACCTCTACAGGGTAGTAAGGCGCTTGACTACTCATTGCTCAGTGATGCGTGCATGCTTAGGGTCGGTGTGGGGAGCAGAGGTGACGCTTGGTAACATGGTGGCACATGTCTGGAAGGGAACAATGGGAAGGAGCATCGATGGAGGTAGGGATGGCCACCACCGCCGCCGCAAATTCACAACTAGAAGTAGCAGACGGGAGGGAGAAGGGGCATGGGGAGGGAGAATGAAGGACAGAACTTGCCACATATTCATGAGTAAAAGGGTGTGGGCAAGAGGAAGAAGGGGTGTCGGCAGAAAGGAGAAAATAGAGCGCAACAGAGACATGTAAAACTATATCTGGGATTGGTCCAGAGCTTGGATTTGAGAGCCTCTGAAAGGTCCTAATGGCTAGAGGGGGGGTGAATAGCCTAATAAAATTTCTACAACAACACTTAACAAAATAGTTAGACAATTATAAGGCGAAGCAAGTGTTGCGCTAGCGTACTCAAAATGCAAGCCACCTACCACAATTCTAGTTTAGATAGTGTCTATTCACACAATAGCTATGACACTACCCTATGTTAGTGTGCTCTCAAAGGCTAACTAAAGAGCCACACCAACCAAGCAAGTAAGCTCTCACAACTAGCTACACTAAAGAGCTTATCGACTAGTTTGCGGTAAAGTAAAGAGAGTGATTAAGAAGATTATACCATCTTATAGACGAAGGAACCAATCAATCACAGGATGAATAATAATGAAGACCAATCACCTCAGAATCAATGATGAACACAATGATTTTTACCGAGGTTCACTTGCTTGCCGGCAAGCTAATCCTCGTTGTGGCGATTCACTCACTTAGAGGTTCACGTGCTAATTGGCTTCACACGCCAAACCCTCAATAGGGTGCCGCATAACCAACACAAGATGAGGATCACACAAGCCACGAGCAATTCACTAGAGTACCTTTTGGCGCTCTACCGGGGAAAGGTCAAGAACCCCTCATAATCACCACGATCGGAGCCAGAGACAATCACCACCCTCCGCTCAACGATCCTTGCTGCTCCAAGCCGTCTAGGTGGTGGCAACCACCAAGAGTAACAAGTGAAATCCGTAGCGAAACACGAACACCAAGTGCCTCTAGATGCAAACACTCAAGCAATACACTTGGATTCACTCCTAATCTCACTATGATGATGAATCAATGATGGAGATGAGTGGGAGAACTTTGGCTAGGCTCACAAGGTTGCTATGCCAATGAAAATGGCCAAAGATGTGAGCCATAGCCAACCATGGGGCTTAAATAGAAGCCCCCATGAAATAGAGCCGTTGTACCCCTTCACTGGGCACACTGTGCTCTGACCGGACGCTCCGGTCATACTGACCGGACCCTGGACTCAGCGTCTAGTCCACTGATGGACGCCACATGTCACTAGCTTTAAACGCTGTTCGTCAGATTTCAATGGCTACGAAGCTGACCAGACGCTCTAGCAAAACTGACCGGACGCTGAAGCCCTAGCGTCCGGTCGAGTACAGTAAGGGTCCAAAACTGTTTTTCTTCGACCAAATGCGTCCGGTCCACCACGACCGGACACAGCCCAGCGTCCGGTGGTAAACCCTAGCCACTGTACCGCCAAGTCAGCGCGACCGAACGTAGGCAGTCAGTGTCCGGTGCATTTGGATCCAGCGTCCGGTGCATTTGGATCCAGCGTCCGGTCACTTGACCGACACTGGCATCTCCTCCGTTCTCTTCACCCTTGCTCAAGTGTGCTAACCACCAAGTGTATCACCTTGTTTATATGTGTTTGCATATTTTCACAAATGTTTTCAAGGGTGTTAGCACTCCACTAGATCCTAAATGCATATGCAATGAGTTAGAGCATCTAGTGGCACTTTGATAACCGCATTTCGATACGAGTTTCACCCCTCTTAATAGTATGGCTATCAAACCTAAATATGATTACACTCTCTAAGTGTCTTGATCACCAAAACAAAATAGCTCCTATAAATTATACCTTTGCCTTGAGCTTTTTGTTTTTCTCTTTCTTCTTTTCAAGTTTAAGCCCATGATCATCGCCATGCCATCACCATTGTCATGTTATGATCTTCATTAGCTTCTCCACTTGAAGTGTGCTACCTATCTCATGATCACTTGATAAACTAGGTTAGCACTTAGGGTTTCATCAATTCACCAAAACCAAACTAGAGCTTTCAATCTCCCCCTTTTTGGTAATTGATGACAACCCTTATACAAAGATATGAATTGAAATTCAATTGAATCCATGTTGCTTGCCCAAGCATATTTACCATGTGTAAAAGGATATGGACAAGTTTCATGAACTCCACATGGTAGCAATTGCTCCCCCTATATATGTGCTAAGAGTTTGGATTGAAGCTTTCACATATGCTTAGATAAGAAATATAGGAGTCAATGTCTACCACATGATGCTAAGGTATAAGAGATGGACCTTTGAAGCATGATACCAATCGAAGTGCACCAAAATACCATCCTTAGCACCATGGTTAGCTCAATACCACTTGGAAACATACTTTAGAAAGATACCACTTGTAAAGACTTACTTGAAAATGAAAATTATCTAGTGATTTCATTTCATTATTCAATCGTACAACTAACCTTCATCACACAAGCATGGATGTGTAAATTTAATACTTGTGCCATGCAAGCAAACATATGAAATACACATACAAATGCACCATACAAGTTCATGAGCTTGCACCCCCTACTTGTGTGCTCAAAATTTTAGTTGATCCCTTTCCTTTGTCATATCTCTCCTATATCAAGATATCTTTATGTTTCTCTCCCTTTATGATATTTCTCCCCCTTTTTCACTATTTTTACTACTATCTTTATTTCTCTCCCCCTATGTCATCAATGACTACAAAGGTTCTAAATATAGATAGTATTACTTGTAGGATCGAGATTATCAATGTCAATCAATGGGGTGAGGATCATTTTCCTAAATTTGGTCTAATCTAGATCATTTGCTAAAGATATTTAACTCGGTTTGATCCAAGGACAAGCTTCTTCACACCTCCAAATAAGGGTTATCTTGTACCATATTGAGCTAAACAATTATAGCTCATTTTCTAGATTAAACATTAGGTTTACAAGCCCATAAACATGTCATATGCTATCACTAGATCAAATCAAGCATAGAAGCAATAGTGATACCATATAAACATCAAATTTATTTGATTTTCATGAATGAGCCTACTAAAATAGAACCATTTGAAAGATCCTAATAAGATTGAAAATATGACTAGATGCACTAAACATATCCTTAGCAAGGATGTATGCCATGCCAATCAACTTTTATCTTAGATTGCTCGAATGAGAGGCATGTCATATGAGTGGGGGTGCATCAACACATATTTGAGAAATTCAATATGTTCAACTCATTCCTTAGCTTGCAAAACCTTTTTTCATCCAATGGCTTAGTGAATATGTCGGCAAGTTGATTTTCGGTGCCTATACTCTCAATGTAAATGTCCTCTTTTATTGGTGATCTCTTATGAAATGGTGGTGGACATCAATGTGCTTTGTTCTTGCATGTTGCACCGGATTGTTGGTTAACTTGATTGCACTCTCATTGTCACATAGCAATGGCACCTTTTTGAACTTGATTCCAAAGTCACTCAAGGTGGCCTTCATCCAAAGTACTTGTGCACAACAACTACTGATGGATATGTATTCGGCTTCGGCGGTTGATAATGCAACACTATTTTACTTCTTTGAAGACCATGAAACAAGTGATCTTCCCAACAATTGACATGTGCCCGAGGTGCTATTCCTTTCAACTTTGCATCCCGCATAATCTGAGTCGGAGTAACCAACTAGCTCAAACTTTACTCCTTTGGGATACCACAAACCAACATTTGGTGTATGCTTTAAGTACCTTAATATCCTCTTTGTAGCCTTTAAATGACTTTCTCTTGGAGAGGCTTGAAATCTTGTACACATGCACACACTAAACATGACATCCGGCCTTGATACGGTCACATAGAGTAGACTTCCAATCATAGACCGATATAACTTTTGATCCACCATATTCCCACTTACATCACTATCTAAGTTGCCATTGGTTTCCATTGGTGTGCTAATGACTTTGCTATCAATCATGCCAAACTTCTTGATCATGTCCTTGATGTACTTGCCTTGACTCACAAATGTACCATTCTTTAATTGCTTGATTTAAAGACCAAGGAAGTAACTCAATTCTCCAATAATGGACATTTCAAACTCATTAGCTATCATATTTCCAAACTCATCACAAAATTCTTGATTTGTTGATCCAAATATGATGTCATCTACATAGATTTGTAATATAAATAGATCTTTTCTAATCTTCTTGATGAATAGAGTGGTGTCAACCTTGCCCATTGTGAACCCTTAAGAGAGGAGGAAGTCCCTCAATCTCTCATACCATGCTCTAGGTGCTTGCTTCAAGCTATACAATGCCTTCTTCAACTTGTATATATTGTTGGGCTTCTTATCATCTTCAAAACCAGGAGGTTGCTCAACATATACTTCTTCATTGATGTAGCCATTTAGAAATGCACTCTTAACATCCATTTAATAGAGCTTGATGTTGTGGGCACAAGCACAGGATAGCAAGATTCTAATTGCTTCCAATCTAGCAATCGGGGCATATGTTTCTCCAAAGTCAAGACCTTCAACTTGTGTATAGCCTTGTGCTACCAATCTTGCTTTATTCCTTACTACTATTTCATCTTGATCTTGCTTGTTTCTAAAGACCTATTTGGTTCCAATCACATTGTGTCCCTTTGGTCTTTCTACCAATTCTCATACTTAATTTCTTGTGAAGTTATTCAATTCTTCATGTATAGCATTCACCCAATCAACATCTTTTAAAGATTCATCTATCTTCTTTGGTTCAATGGATGACATAAATGAGAAATGCTCATAAAATGATGCCAATCTTGATCTTATTTGCACATATCTTGAAATATCACCAATGATTGTATCCAAAGGATGATCTCTTGCAATACTTGTTGGTTGGAGCAATGGAACTTGATTGCTTGCACTTGCTAGATCATTGGGTTGAGATGATGTACTAGCCACTTGATCTTGTTCATTGTCATGAGAGCCACTTGCACTAACTTGATTTGTATCATCTTGCACATTTGAGTTAGAGAGCACTTGCACTTGATCATCTTCATCATCATTCACTTGCCTAGGCCTCAATTCACCAATATCCATGTTCTTCATGACATTTGAAAGTTGAATGCCTCTAACATCATCCAAGTTCTCATCTTCTACTTGTGAATCATTGGTTTCATCAAATTCAACATCATGAACCTCCTCAAGAGTACCACTATCCAAATTCCAAACTCTATGTGCTTTGCTTGTAGTGGAATAACCAAGTAGGAATCCTTTATCACATTTTTTGTCAAACTTGCCCAGTCTTGTGCCTTTCTTCAAGATATAGCATTTGCAACCAAAGACCCAAAAATATGCAATGTTGGACTTTCTACCATTTAAGAGCTCATATGGTGTCTTCTCTTTCAATCGGTGACAATAGAGGCGGTTGCTACAATAGTAAGCCGTGTTGATAGCTTCGGCCCAAAAAGATTGACTCACATTGTACTCACTAAGCATACACCTTGCTATATCAATGAGTGTTCTATTCTTCCTCTCAACAAGGCCATTTGATTAGAGTGTGTACTTGACCGAGAATCGATGTCTAATTCCAAATTCATCACATAACTCATCAATTCTAGTATTCTTGAACTCACTACTATTGTCACTTTTAACTCTCTTGATGGTTGTTTCAAACTCATTGTGAATGCCCTAACAAATGATTTGAATGTTGCAAACACATCACTTTTGTCCACTAGAAAGAATACCCATGTGTATCTAGTGTAGTCATCCACTATCACAAAGCCATATTTGTTTCCACCAATTGTGTTGGCCTAAATAAATCCATATACAATAACTCAAATGCTTTACTAGTGCTCATCATGCTTTTCTTTGGATGGGTGTTTCCAACTTGTTTGCCGGCTTGACAAGAGCTACAAAGCTTATCCTTTTCAAACACAACATCTTTCAAGCCTTTGACTAAGTCATGCTTAATCAATCTATTCAATTGTTTTATTCCTACATGAACAAGCCTTCTATGTCATAACCAACCCATGCTAGACTTAGTGAATAAGCATGTAGATAATCTAGCTTCACTAGCATTAAAATCAACCAAGTATAGATTATCATATCTAAAGCCTTTGAAGATCAAGTTAGAGCCATCTACACTTATGATCTCTACATTATCTATTCCAAATATGCATTTGAATCCAAGATCACACAATTGAGCCATGGATAGCAAATTGAAGTTCAAGCTCTCTACTATCAACACATTGGATATACTAAAGTCATTGGATATTGCAATCTTACCAAGCCCTTTGACCTTGCCTTTGCCATTGTCACCAAATATGATATTATCATAACCATCATTGCCATTGGTGTTGATTGAGTTGAATATTCTTGCATCATCGGTCATGTGTTGAGTGCACCCACTAGTAAGAACCCATGTCTTTCTCCGGCTTTATAATTTACCTACAAAAGAAGATCAATTCTTTTTAGGTACCCAAACTTGCTTGGGTCCTTGAAGGTTAGTCACTAGGCTCTTTGGTACCCAAATGGCTTTCTTCTTTGAGTCCATCCATGGTTTACCAATGAACTTAGCCTTCACACCATTTGTACCCTTAGTGAGCATATAACATGAATCAAGTTTTATGAATGATACATTAGCATTTTTGCTCTTATTTTTGCATTCTTGCTCTTTGTGACCCACTTGCTTGTAACAAGTGTAAAATCGACCATTGTTCTTTACAAAACTAATCTTGTGAGGAGCAAATGTCGCTTTGTCTTTCTTGGGGGTATAGCCCAATCCCTCTTTGTAGAGAGAAGCTCTTTGGCTACCCAAGCATATAAGCAAGCGGTCCTTACCATCATAAGCCTTAGCTAAGGTGTGAGTGAGCTTAGTGACCTCCTTCTTGAGGTTCTCATTCTCAACCATTAGTGAGGCATCACAAGTGAGACCATCACTACTAGATGAGATAGAAGTGGAAGTGCTACAAGAAGGGTTAGTAGGAGCAACAATCATAGGCATAGATAGTGATTCATCAATTATATCACAAGTTAAACCTATATTGCAAGTTTCAACATGCCTCTTTTTATTTTGCTCATCAAGTAAAGAGGAATGAGCCTTTTTAAGCTTTTTGTGAGCTTTACCAAGCTTCTCATTGGCTTCCTCTAGCCTCTTATGAGATACATTGAGCTCATCAAAGGCTTGCTTAAGGGCTTTTAGTTTCTTACGCAAGCTTTTGCATTCCCTTCTCTTGATATCAAAGTGTTCTCTAGCATGTCAAATAATTCATCCTTAGTAGGTTCATCATCATCACTATCACTATTATTTTTATTTTCATGTTCATCATCATCAACATGTTCTTCATCACTTTCATCATCACAAGATTGTACCTTAGTGGCCTTAGCCATGAAGCATGATGAAGATTCGAAGAGAGAAGGCTTCTCATTGATGGCAATACTTGCAAGAGCCTTCTTCTTAGTGGTCTTGTGATCATCACTATCATCATCATCATCATCACTTGAGGAAGCATCACTATCCCAAATTACTATATATGAACCACCCTTCTTCTTCTTGAAGGCCATCTTGTCTTTCTTCTCTTTCTTTTCCTTCTTGTTCTTCTTCTTGTTCTTCTTGTTGTCATCATCATTGTCACTATTGTATGGGCATTGAGCAACAAGATGATCTTTGCTTCCACACTTGAAGCACCTTCTTGACTCTTCTTTATTCTTGGATAAAGACTTTTTTCTTCTAGCATGGTAGCCCTTCTTCACCATGAACTTGCCAAATCTCTTAACAAATAGAACCATCTTCTCATCATCATCATCATCCCATGATTCATCTTCTTCACTTGATGTTTCTTGCTTAGCTTTGCCCTTGGATGATGCGGCTTTGAATGCCACGCTCTTCTTCTTCTCATCCTTCTTCTCATCTTTCTTCTACTTCTTTTCTTCCTTCTCATCATCATCTCTATAGGTATCATTGGTCATTATATCTTCTAATACTTGGTTTGGTGTCATGATGTCCAAACCGTTTCTCACTAGAATGGTGACGAATGTACCAAATCTTGAAGGCAAGCATCTCAAGAACTTGTGGGAGAAGTCCTTATCCTTCACCTCTTTACCAAGTGCTTTGAGATCATTGATAAGCACTTGAAGCATATGGAATATCTCCGGCACACTCTTATCATCCTTCATCTTGAAGCTTGCAAACTTCTCTTTGAGAATGTATGCCTTTGCACCCTTCATGGCTTGAGTGCCCTCAAATGATTCTTCTAACTTCTTCCATGCCTCATGAGCCATCTCAATATTTTTGACTTGCTCAAATGTTCTTTTATCAATTGCATCATGAATAGCACTTAGAGCAATGTCATTGTTTTGGAGAAGTACTTCTTCGGCCGTGGTGGGATTCTCTAGATCTTCAATCTCAATTTTTGTTTCTACCACCTTCCAAACCTTCCTATTGATTGACTTGATATAAGTTGTCATCTTGGCCTTCTAATAGCGATAGTTGGAGCCATCAAATTGGGGTGACTTCTTGGTGTTGTTGATTTGAGCTATTTTAACACCGAAGGTTGATAAGCCTCAAATAACGGTGACCTCGGCTCTGATACCACTTGAAAGGTCCTAATGGCTACAGAGGGGTGAATAGCCTAATAAAATTTCTACAACAACACTTAACAAAATGGTTAGACAATTATGAGGCGAAGCAAGTGTTGCGCTAGCCTACTCAAAATGCAAGCCACCTATCACAATTCTAGTTTAGATAGTGTCTATTCACACAATAGCTATGACACTACCCTATATTAGTGTGCTTTAAAAGGCTAACTAAAGAGCCACACCAACCAAGCAAGCAAGCTCTCATAACTAGCTATACTAAAGAGCTTGTCAACTAGTTTGCGGTAAAGTAAAGGAAGTGATCAAGAAGATTATACCGCCTTATAGATGAAGGAACCAATCAATCACATGATAAATAATAATGAAGACCAATCACCTTGGAATCAATGATGAACACAATGATTTTTACCGAGGTTCACTTGCTTGCCGGCAAGCTAGTCCTCGTTGTGGCGATTCACTCACTTGGAGGTTCACGCGCTAATTGGCTTCACACGCCAAATCCTCAATTGGGTGCCGCACAACCAACACAAGATGAGGATCACATAAGCCACGAGCAATTCACTAGAGTACCTTTTGGCGCTCCGCTGAGAAAAGGTCAAGAACCTCTCACAATCACCACGATCAGAGCCGGAGACAATCACCACCCTCCGCTCAACGATCCTCGCCGCTCCAAGCCATCTAGGTGGTGGCAACTACCAAGAGTAATAAGCGAAATCCGCAGCGAAACACAAACACCAAGTGCCTCTAGATGCAAACACTCAAGAAATGCACTTGGATTCACTCCCAATCTTACTATGATGATGAATCAATGATGGAGATGAGTGGGAGGACTTTGGCTAGGCTCACAAGGTTACTATGTCAATGAAAATGGCCAAAGATGTGAGCCATAGTCGGCCATGGGGCTTAAATAGAAGCTCCCACAAAATAGAGCCGTTGTACCCCTTCACTGGGCATATTGCGCTCTGACCGGATGCTCCAGTCATACTGACCGGACCCTAGACTTAGCGTCCAGTCCACTGATGGACGCCACGCGTCACTAGCTTCAAACGCTGTTCGTCAGATTTCAACGGCTACGAAGCTGACCGGACGCTCTAGCAAAACTGACCGGGCGTTGAAGCCCCAGCGTCCGGTCGAGTACAGTAAGGGTCCAAAACCATTTTTCTTCGACCGGACATGTCCGGTCCACCTCGACCGGACACAGCCCAGCGTCCGGTGGTAAACCCTAGCCACTGTACCACCAAGTCAGCGCAACCGGACGCAGGCAGTCAGCGTCTGGTCACTTGATCGACGCTGGCATCTCCTCCGTTCTCTTCACCCTTGCTCAAGTGTGCTAACCACCAAGTGTATCACCTTGTGTACATGTGTTAGCATATTTTCATAAATGTTTTCAAGGGTGTTAGCACTCCACTAGATCCTAAATGCATATGCAATGAGTTAGAGCATCTAGTGATACTTTGATAACCGCATTCCGATACGAGTTTCACTCCTCTTAATAGTACGGCTATCAAACCTAAATATGATCACACTCTCTAAGTGTCTTGATCACCAAAATAAAATAGATCCTACAAATTATACCTTTGCCTTGAGCTTTTTGTTTTTCTCTTTCTTCTTTTCAAGTTTAAGCCCTTGATCATCGCCATGCCATCACCATTGTCATGTTATGATCTTCATTAGCTTCTCCACTTAAAGTGTGCTACCTATCTTATGATCACTTGATAAACTAGGTTAGCACTTAGGATTTCATCAATTCACCAAAACCAAACTAGAGCTTTCAGCCTCCCTAATTTAGGGGCTTGATTAGGGACTTTGTTGGAGTTGTGTTGGGAATCATGCTAGTGTTGCACAAATACCCTTCTCTCTCTTACCATTTTCTTCCTGTATTTATTTCCTTCCTCTCTCATTTTTTCGGTTATGATTTTCCTCCACTTGTCACCCACCTCATTCCACTGCCCTCCTTCATTCGTCCTGTCTCACAGGACCACACCAGCGGAGCTTCGACGAGACCCTACCGCACCCGCTGCGGGGGTGGCGTGTGCGAGGCAGGGGAGGAAGGGCGCGTGGAGGTGGGGGAGAAGAAGAACAGTAGAGTCGACACGTGGTTTCCGTCCGTACGAGCGGACCCTAGTAGCCCCGTATCTTCACCCTTCCTCGCGCCAATGCGTGCCTTCACCTTGCTGCCTACGCTGTCGCCCGCCACCACATCTCCCTGTGAAGGCGCACCACCTGCGCTGCTCCCCATCTCGGCCTTACGCCCTTACCTACGCGCCTATGCCCGCGTCACCGCGCCTAGGACAAATCCGACCATTACTGTGCTTGGGCCAAGCAGAGTGAGAGGGAGCTGTAGCTCTCGTCTCATAGCGGGAATTCCAGATCTAAACCTCGCGTGGGCCTTTGTTTGAAGAAGCCGTGGAGCTATTGATGAAGCCTGTGGAGAACGTGTACCAAACTCTCTCATTGTCTCCTTGTATTTCCTTTCTACGTGGCTCCAATGTACAAAGCTAACGTCTCCATTGTTGTATATCAAATCAAAACCGACGACCGCAGCCGCGTAGCCATCTCAGCGCTCGCGCGTGCAGCCACGGTTGACCGGGCTCACCGCTCCACTACGGGTCCATCCGTTCTGAGGACAACCTTCCATCTTCCGTCCGTCGGCTCCGAGGACAGCCAGCCGCGGGTGGTCCCTGTCCCCACAGTGACCCCTCCATTACTAAAGATGGCAACCGGCCTCGATACCCGATATCCGACGGATATTTGATCTATTAGGGGATGGGGATGGAATCATATCTTTACCCACGGACATTTAAATGGGTAAGAATCCATCATCGACGGGTATAGCGGGTACGAAAACATTTCCTGTTTACCCGTCCCCGTTACCCGTTGGGGAACCCGAGTATTTGAGCTGTCATGCGAGTATTATGCCCAAAGAAACTCAACATAGGTATTTTGGCCAAAATCTGAACAATCATATATATAGTTTGTGTGTTCTAGTAACTCTAGTTCAATATTTCCTCAACATCTCTATCAACAGCACAAGCACGTCTGCCTCATGAGCGCTCGTGCCCCTCGCTTCCTCAGTTCGGTCTCTCTGCCACCTTTGCTCGTCCTCCTCGCAACATCGCTCCTTCCCCTCGGTATCTCCGAGGCTCCGACACTTATGGCCCTGTTCGCTTGGAGAAATCTGTGAGAGGAAAACACTGTTCCGGATAAAAAAAAGGAAGCGGATCAAACCGGGTTTAAGGGCACGCGAACGGGGCTTATACCCGGGTGAAGAAGAAGCGTCTCCGATTACAAAGCTGTGACCCAAGTATCCTTGTTTATCGGGTATACAGTACTTGTCGGATATTTATTATCTAACCGATGCCTGATAGATATGGAAAATGATAAAATTCTATATCCGAGACGATTAACGAAAATAGGAACGAGCTCCGTAGCCTAGAAAGAAAGCGTTCCCACGACACCCGTGCTTATCCATTACTCCCATGCCCCGCCCCGACCCGGCCTCAAAAGACGACAACCGCTTCCCGTGCTCGGCTGCCCCCGCGCGGCGAGAATCCCCGCACGGCCAGCCCCACCCCACAGCCACAGGAGGCCAATATGGCCGCTTCATCCAGATCCAGGCCGAGGCCGCTCCCCAAGCCCTCTTCCCCTTCCCACCTCGTTCCCCTCGACCTCTCCACATCCTGGTGCTGCACGCCTCACGGTCTCGGCGGCCACGCCCAATCTTCCTCCTCCTCCGCCTCGCACTCGCACCCCTCCTCCCCGGCACGCACCGCCGCGCACCCCATGGACCCGCCGCCCGCCAGCTCCTCCGCGGCCTCCTACGCCACACCGCCCCAGCCCTCCTACGCGCCGTCCTACCCCTCCAGCTACACCAAGTTCAACTCCGCGCTCAACGCGGGGCTGCTCAACCCCATGTCCCCGCCGCCGCTGCCGCTCGACAAGACGCGCTCCAGCCCCACCCTCTTCGACATGATGGCCAACGAGCAGGACTACCACCCCCGCACCGCCGCGGGCGTCCACTCCATCCCCGCCCCGCACCAGCCGCACCAGCTCCAGCCCGCGCGCTCCATGGACAGGCAGATGCTGCTCCAGGACCGCATCGCCGACCTCATCGGCAGCTGTAGCCCCGGGAACCAGTTCAACGACGCCGACTCTTCCGACGTCCGCCTCACCCTCAGCTCCAAGGACGGCCTCTCCGTCACGCTCTGCGTCCACCGCCACATACTCGTCGCGCACAGCAGGTTCTTCGCCGCCAAGCTGTCCGACCGCTGGTCCAAGCAGCAGCGGACGCTGCCGCACATCGTCGAGATCTCCGACTGCGACGACGTCGAGGTGTACGCCGAGACGCTGCGCCTCATGTACTGCAAGGATCTCCGCCGGAGGCTCATGCGGGAGGACGTCAACAAGGTCCTCGGCATTCTAAAGGTACCACGGCCTTCTCTGCCGTCTCATGCTTGCTGATTCCGCGGAACGATTTTCCATTTTGGCACACTGATTTATTTATCTGTTCCTTCTCCAGGTGTCCGCAGCCATTGTATTCGATGCCGGGGTGCTGTCTTGCTTGGAGTACTTGGAGGCTGCGCCTTGGGCTGAGGATGATGATGAGAAGGTGGCTGCATTGTTGACGCAGCTGCACCTTGAGAACTCAGGGGCTGGGGAGGTGCTTAAGAGGGTGTCACTGGAGTTGGCCCCTTCGGCTGTGGTTGAAGAGGCAGAGGTAGGAGGCAGTTGCAACGGTGGCAATTCCAGTGGTGGCGAGGAGGTGTTACTGCGGCTCCTGCAGGTTGTCCTGCAAGGGAAGGACGAAAAGGCAAGGAGGGAGATGAAGGGGCTAGTTTCCAAAATGCTCCGGGAGAACAGCACATCCCGTGGCGGAGCAATTGGTGGCGACCTTCGCAAGGAATCGCTCTATTCTGCGTGCAATGGGTGCTTGTCCTTGCTGTGTGAGCAATTTGTGAGGGCTTCAGAGGGTGATCACTCAGAGGTGGCGCAGATTGCTAGGCAGGCTGACAACCTGCATTGGATGCTTGACATCCTTGTTGAGCGCCAGATCGCGGAGGAGTTCTTGAGGACATGGGCAATGCAGACCGAGTTAGCAGCGATGCATTGTAAAGTGCCAGCGATACACCGCTACGAAGTGAGCCGAGTGACGGCAAGACTCTTTGTTGGGGTTGGCAAGGGGCAGATCTTGGTGTCCAAGGAGGCCCGATGCCAGCTCTTGAGCACCTGGCTAGAGCCCTTCTATGAGGACTTTGGATGGATGCGGCGAGCATGCAAGGGGCTTGATCGGCATTTGATCGAGGATGGGCTGGCAAACACAATCCTGACACTGCCTCTTGCAACTCAGCAGGAGATTCTTCTGGCATGGTTTAATCGCTTCCTCAACTCTGGGGAGGATTGCCCAAACATTCAGAGAGGGTTTGAGGTGTGGTGGCGGCGTGCGTTCTGGAAAAGGAACTCTGAACCAGAACAGCCATCCTGTTTGAGGATTACTGCAATCTGTGAGAACTCTTGATGATGACGATTCATATTCGACATGGAATGTGGTGGATGTTATGATATAAATATTGATTTTCTGTGATATGTAGTAGTGTCTAACTGTTTCTCAGGGTTTTTTTGTTATGTTTGTTTAGGCAGTTAGTCAATTACACATGTTATCTAGATCCTCTTTTGACACAATGTATACCAGATCCAGTGTACTACTATGCCGCAATCATTTTGATTCGAAGTGAAGTAGAGTGACTATTTGTGGTTTGTCATATACCATAAGCAAACAATGGAAGGATTCAAACACTTCTAGGGTGTGGAAATGGTTCTCCCTGAAAAAGGATAAGTTTGATTTTTTTTTTCTAGACCATTTAAGCCTTCCTGTTCCTGTTTTGTTGTTTCGCCTCATAATGTGATCTGGTTGGGTGGTGTCTTACATCTCATTTCTTACATGTGTCCAGTTTCTTAACTTGTTTGCGTGAGCTTGGCTTGTAGTCCAGGGGCCATGGTTCACTCATGCCCTTTTGGCCTCTTCACTGCCTCCTTGTCTAATCACTAAACAAGCTGGCATATCATGTGAGAATGTTGCTGTGCCAAATCCCAAAATTGGAGGGATGTTTGCTTCGGCGCATTGTAAGAGTATATTCTGTCCCAATTAGCTTGATTTGCTGTACTTGTCAAGTTGGTGGTAGACCGGTGGTTGAGCCGCTACGCCTTTCTGCAGTGCACGCGAAAGAATCAGATGATATTGTTAATTGTTTGCTGGCCTGTAGGTGCTCCTTAGCTTACTATAATGCCTTTTGGCAAAACCAATTGAATATAACTGTTTTTATAACTTGTTGCTGTTGAAGTCGTTAGCAATCAAATCTCTTTGGTTCTGTGTGTTCCACCCTTTAGTATTTTTTGCTGTGTTTCAATCCATTGTTGAGTATTCTTAAGATTTCAGTCACCTTTTCCCACTAGAATTGAACTGATAATTATATTCCTGGAACCATTATCCCTGTTGTTCTTTAGGACAAAAGGACATCAAAAGGTTAACCATCAGCAACTAATACGTATAGCTGAAGTTGTTGCCAACCACTCTACTCTACTCTGTACCCTGTAGTTTTTTGTTGAGGGGCATCCCTGCAATCGGCTTTGATGTCGTACTATCAGCCATAACTGCTACGTATTAATACATCTTTGCTGGTTCTCTTGCCGGGAGTTAAATCGCTTAGCAGCTTGAAGGTACATCTACCTTCTCTGGCAGGAAGGTAAGCTTGCTTTCTGAAGTGCTGTACATGTATAATTCCATTGCCTCTTATTGTGTCTGTCCTAGCCGTTGTCATATATTCGAAAGTTTGGAGTAACTAGGGTTTCAACACGAACACATTTTACATACAGACTTTGTTTTGGATTTCAATGTAGGCCAAAAACACGGCCTGTAGTTTTTTTAGTCTGGAAAGAAGCAGCAGAGCTTGCAGATTTCAGTGATCGGGCACCAGATTGAAGCCATTGAAAAAATGTCCCAAGGTGGTTTTGGGCACCATGAACGAATTATAAATATCATGGGCAAGCTGGAGGTCAAACGACGTGACAAAATAACAAACGAAACATGCGGAGAAGACAGCGAGCCACCGGCGAGCCAAGCCAGTTGGCTTAGCCGAGTGTCCTAGTCGGCTAAGCCGATTGGCCCCTGGAACCAGCCTGTGGCCCAACCCGCAAAAGTCAGCTTAGCCGACTCCTCCTGGAAATCGAGTAGGAGACTTCCTAAAATCGGTTTTTGGTATATTTTCGACGTGGAAAACTTGGTATTGGTGATGTTTTCTACTGGGATAAGACCACCCCTCTCTATATATGAGAGGATCACGGCCGATTGAGTTCTCAACTATTCAATCGTCAAAAACACAACCTATCAACTCTTTTTGCCCTAATATCCCTCTTTCAACCCCTCGTGCTGCTCGTTGAGTTTCCCGTCGAGATTTAGTGGCATCCTAGACGGCCTTGCTGGTCCTAGGAGAGATCCTCCACATGCTCCTCCTCGACGGGTCTTCCCGGAAGAAGTTTGTGAGCCTTTTTAGCCAAGAACAGCCTCTACATCGGTCTTATCGGTCTCTAGATCGGTTCGGTCGATTACGCTACGTTCTTATCGGTCTCTAGATCGGTTCGGTCGATTACGCTACGTTCTTGCTGCGTTGCAGGTTGATCTACTACCTCTTTGGACGTCAAGATCCTGCAGGTGTGTTGGCCGCTGATCCCCATAGGCTGGGACTTGCAGCACGACTTGTAGCTACGGCCTAGGAGAGCGTTCCACAATGTGCAAGTTCGTGTAACTGAAAACTTGTTGTCTTATCTCGTATATAACTGGAACAAAATAAAAGGATCTGCTGTTTGTTTTGCTATTTCTCGTATATAACTAGAACTATGATCAAGTCCCTTCCTCTGAAGTCTGTACATTAGAAATTGAGTTGTATGATTGTATCAGAGACCCTTGGCTGATCTCTGAAACCCCTCTGCCCGACCTTGGTGTGAGCGGCGTGCTGAGGACGCACTGTAACCCCGGGCTGCGAAACCTGATGGTTGGAGGTTTCAGAGCAGCCCATCTGAAGGCGTTCTACTACTGTTTTACACACCTGATGCTTCCCCCTACTCTTTACAGAACTACAGCCAGATGGTTGGAGGTTTCAGAGCAGCCCATCTGAATGTGTTCTACTACTGTTTTATACACCTGATGCTTCCCCCTACTCTTTACAGAACTACAGATGGTGAAATTCATGCTATCATATTATTTGCTTTACATCTGAGGGTGATTATTTTGTGCGTTGCCGCTTCTTATTCTTTCGTTTGGTGTCGCTGGCACTGAGGTTATGTAGGTTTTGGTGCAGTTCCAATGGGGGGCTTACGGGGCAGAAATGGAACTTAAAAGCAGATCTGTTGGTAGGAAATTTACAGTTGATCTGAGCACCAATGGGCTTGAATTCATGTATGCGGATAATACTTGCAGGCCGGGCTTATCGGCTCTATTTTTTTTTGGGCTAGTGCAGAAGCTGCACCGGGCCACGACCCTGGGCAGTAGTATATTTTTACAAACCTATATATACTAACTTCCTTCCTTTATATACCTTTTTTTTTAAACCTCTGCGACCTTTCGAGCTAACGAAAAGTACTCGTTCTTAGCCTCTGTAGTGCCACCTCAAAGCTCTTGAGCATGTTGTCAAAAAAAAAAAAAAAAAACTCTTGAGCATTCCACGGCTGCAACTCAACTTTAAACCTCTTCGATATACTATACCGCTTTGCTCGATATAAGTTTGACCTTTTCATTTCCGTTTAACTCTTTTCCCCATCAGCAAGTTGTCTGTTTTTTGGCCTAAGTCGATGCTAATTCCGTGTTGGCTTCAACTATAACAGATCTGAGCAGTACAAGGAAAGTTGGATGTTTTCTTTGTTTTATTGTGATTCAAGTCCATAGAAAAGCTGTTCGTGTTTATCCTGGTTTGTTTGCTCATGATTATGTGCACCCCTGAATTTCTTTGTCCAAACTTTTCCGGCTCCTACTAGTGGTCAGCTAGTCACAGCGCACACTGATTGCCTGAAGAAATTACAGAACCAATGCTCACAAGATGCCCGCCTGCCAGACGCGCCCTGCACACAGAGAGACTGATCCACACCTGTAGGCAGCAGCTTCTCTTGTTGGATTTGTTTTGTTGTGTTTCACCTCTCCTGTTTTAGGACGCAGAGGAGTAATAGTAGTAAAGTTGTTTCGGGAAAGAATAAGGTAGGTAGTTAAGCTCATCAGTAGTCATCAGCTCAGGTCCTATTGGTGTCAGCCTCGGCATGTTGTCTCCCTCTCATTTCGTCATTCGTCGAATCCCCCCGACTTGGCAGAAAGCCCCCAAAACGATAAGCTGTTCCGTTCCTAGCAATTTTAGAACAGATTAGCAACAAAATAAAAGACCATGCCGCCTCTTATTAAACTGCTAAACCTTAATAGTCCTCTAGTTACCGAGAAGCCTAATTAAATAGTGTCGTTTGAATAGCAGCGCACGAGAGAGGTTGTGTTAAATGCAACCCAAACTATGAGAGAAATTAATATGGACCCGTGGACTGTTCACCCACAAAAATATAAATTCTTTTGGAAACAAATTTATAGGTTAGAAATTGATTCTTTCACATAGAGTATAGTGCAACTTGCCAAAAAGAGCTAAACTAGGGGCGCGTTTAGTTGCCCTCAAAGTAGGCGCCGCCGGAAATCCTGTGGTACTGTAGCACACTGTAGCATTTCGTTTGTATTTAGTAATAATTATCTAATCGTTGACTAATTAGGCTCAAAACGTTCGTCTCGCAAAGTACAACCAAACTATGCAATTAGTTTTTTTTATTTCGTCAACATTTAATATTCCATGCATATACCGCAAGTTTGATGTGACGGGAAATCTTCTTTTTGCATAGTGCCAAAGTTTGAATTTTGGATAACTAAACCAGGGCTAGGCATGTAAAAGACGACTGCGCGCTGCATTTTACCTGCGCACACTGCACACACGAGTGATGCGGTCAATGATACTCCTCCTCTGCACCGGCTAGCTCAGCGCCAAGGTCAGACTGTCAGGCGGTGGCGGCCGGGAGAAGAGAACAACTGTTGGGCACTCCACCGTGACGTCGCTGGGCGCAAAGCGAAGCAAAAGGCTGCCGCTGCCAATTATTGCCCCGCGCGACGTGGTTAACCAGCGCCACGGCGCCAGGCCCGCGCGGGGCGCCGGCGCGGCGCCCATGTCGTGTCGCCCGCCTGCCTGGCCGCGCGCCACGAAGCATCGATGCATGCTGCCGCGCATGCAACTTGATTGCACAACCTGTTTCCACGGCCACCGCTCGCGCACTCCCTTCTCTGTGCGACCTCGCGGACCGCGCGCGGCGGCCGCAACGAAAGCGAGCCCGTGTCCCGACTCCCGCGTGGCCTTTTCGCTTCGCAAATAAGCTCCGACTGATAATACTGTTGGTGGTCCCGCGTGGTCTTTTTGCTTCGCAAATAAGTTCCGACTGAAAATACTATTGATTAATTTGTTGTGAGAGAAAAATATTATTTATTGACTGAAAAAATATAGCTTATAAGCCCAGCCAACGTGGTGGCGCGGCGTCTCGCTCTCCGATCCCCTCCCCGTGTGGTCAAGCTCCGCCTTATCCCGTGGCGCACGGTACGGGGCCGGGAAGGAGCGAAAACGTGGGCGCCCGCGCGTGAAAACCGGCAGGCCGTAACGTGGAACGAGCTGGGGCATTCCTTTAATTTGGCCCGTGACTTTTTAATAAAAAATGAAAATTTTGCCCGTGGTCGTGGTGCTGGCCTCGGTTCCGATCGCCTCACCCTCACCAGACATGTCTTGCTCATGCACGGTCACGGTGACACCTTCCGTTTCCACCCCCAACACGCCTTTCATGCGCCTCGGATTCCAGAGATCACCAGGGGCGCGGGCGGATCGGATTAACTGCATGCCGCAGAGAGCGAAAGGGAGGAAGAGATTGTTTGAGGGGAAAACCGACGACGTGAGTGGTTTCATAGTCGTCTCCTGCCGGCATGATCGCGATATCTATGCATAATAATATGGAGGTACTTGCCGAGCTACGAGTGTTTGTTTGACAGCAAAACGGTTAGGAATGGCATCGATTAGCTGCATGCGTACTTGGCCTCGACTCCCGGAGGTTCTGTACATCGATAAGCGCGTGTTTAGTTCTAACTCTAAATTTCCAAAAAAAAAAATGCTACATGACTCATCATATCGAATCTTACGATACGTGCATAGAGCATTAAATATAGACGAAAAAAACTAATTGCATAGTTTGGTTGAAAATTACGAGAAGAACGTTTTAAGCCTAATTAGTTCATAATTAAACACTAATTGCTAAATAAAAACGAAAGTGCTACAGTAACCCAAATTCCCAAATTCACCGAACTAAACACGTCATAAGACGCTGACTGTGTAGCTGGAGCGGTAGCCTGCTCCATCGTTCCATCGCATGTAACGTCTAACGTGACAGTGAAAACACAGGAGAAACGGGGGCCGCCCGGCCCCGCACAGCGGGTTCCGTGAGCAATGAGTTTTCCTGCGTCGTCCGCTCAACGTCGACCAGGCGGTCACGGTATTTATTTCTCTGGTCGTGTCGCTTGTTTTCACATTACTTGCTTGATTGTTGACACGTCAATTCCATCGACCGGTAACTTACACTCCTCCAGTTGACATTATGAGGGAACGCGTTAGCAATAGCAAAGCAAGCCCTGAAGATATTTATTTCTCTGGTCGTGTCGCTTGTTCTCTTCAAGGCCCCCTTAAACTGCTACACGCCACTGCCTCAAGATTCGTGCAGCTAACCGTGGTTTCCACAATAATACTAGCATAGAGCCACATACTGCACCTGCCTCCTGGGGGCCCGGCGCCGATCGCTTCAGTTGGGCAGGCTGCGAAATGTTTTTCTCTCGTAATAAATTAGTCGAAAAAAATGTTTTGACTGTTTTTTCAGCAAAACGAACGCTTATCTTTTCTGTGTGAAGGGGACCATGAGAGAGAGAGTCGGTGCAGTTGTTGGCTTGGCGAGTTGGCGGCAAAGCGCCAACCCTTGGGGAACGAAGCCCGGTTGTCTGTTTGTGCCCAGTGGCTTTCGTGAAGGCGATCGAGCACGGGCGCCGCACGAGCGGCCGGGCCAGATCGGTTGGTGCGCGCACGTATCTCGTCAGGACCAGTAGCGGATCACAGGATCGGAGGGGACGGGCAGTAGTAGTACTACCTAGCTATGCTTCTCTTTCTTTCTCGTTAAGTTTTCGCTCTCGCCAACAGAATGCTGGTGAGACCTGTCTCCACTCCAAACGGCTCCTAAGCTAGCTAGTAGCACTTCACAATGCGTCGGGACGTCGTCATGTTGAGGCACAACACAAAGCATGCGACGACCCTACACGGGTGTAGTAGTTGACACTAGCTTGGACGTTTTCGGGAAGGACACGGCGGGAGCAGCGCGGGGCAGGCAGGCACCGGGCAGGACATTTGCGGATGAGAGACCAACCGAAAGCTGGGACGGTTCGAGTACCTGAAGGATGCCAGGTCAAGATGTGTACTGACGCTTTTTGCCCTGTCCGTCTGTCCGCCATGACAGCATCGGCTTGAATTCGCGCGCGCACACAACAAAACCAAAACACTTGCGGCGGTTTGGACCCCGGAATCGTGCACTCCAACATGAGGATGTACTACTAGTACACTCGCGCCGTTTTTTTACGGTGAGGGGAATGCAAAGACGGGTCACTGGATCGGCAAAGCGATGGCATGCAGTTCTCTCCATGGGCATTGAGCATGCCTGCATGTGTATGGTGCAATGCAAATGCGACGTGTTCATGATTACAGCATCAACCGGATGTGCTGAATGATTGCATTATTATACAAGTGTACAACCTTACAGGTGGCGGTCGCGGTACGTCCCCCATCGGTTTCAAATTAATTAGTACGAATCATGGAAGAGCTTTATATGATACAAAAAAAAGACGTAACGTGCATTCGTGAAAACGGTACCGACTTCTGAGAGGTACCGCGAATCCTGAGAGGATCCAACTGTATGTGCAATTGCATGAGTAAATATCTTCACAATGAGAGGATAATATAAAGAATAGTCATTCTCTTTTGCCATTGATGAATACCCGTGTGTGAACTTATATGACGACTTCACTAGCCACAAACCTATAATAAGTACTAGTGCTGTTTTAACTGAAAAATGTCTAAGTTCTCGGTTTATGGATTAAAAAACCTAGCACTTGATTTCAATTTGAAAATGTCTAAGTTTTCACCTCAGGGTGCCGCATTGTGACATTGTCTTCCAGTAGAACATATGGTCTAGCCAACACACGTGCCTCTACAAGGAAATAGCAAGAGCTAAACTTACATTTAAACAATACACAATCTGTTTTTGGTGGCTCTAGATGCATATAAGTAGATGAGTGGACGTCCAAAGGAGTGGTGAGGTCGTTCTTCAACCCTAGGATGTCTTCCTAATGGACTCAACTTGATATATGGGCCAGCAGCCCAAAATTGGGTGGCGCAACCCCGTAACGTAGGCAGAAAAGGTCCCGACGTTAAATGACGACTGCACACGAATATGATGTGATATGGATATGAATCCGTGCGATCCATTGGAAAGTACATTTGATAAGTTTTCCGTGAAGTACAAGAACGTTCCAACCGGAGCCATTTTTCCCTTTGAATCACACCTCCATGTGTAATCATGGTTTTTATTGAAATCTTTGCTCGACCTATATATTTGACATGAACTTCATGCGTTTATATACATGCGGTCTACCTGGTGATATCCACCATATGTGTATTTAATATGCCTTTAGTCGAAAACTTGGTTTTTGGTTCCCTGTCATGGTCCGCCACACTTCACATGCGGCACGCCACACCTCAGAAGGCTGTTATTTTGTTGAGTAAAAACAACATGTTCGCTTGGTCGTAAACGATCGTAAATTTTCAGTCGGAACAGTATTTTTCTCTCACACCAAATCAGCCAGCAATAATAATCCACGATCATATATGTCGGGTACCTTAGAACGGGGTACCCCAAGCAAACGTCAAATGGGTCGCTAAAGTCCCATCTAAAAAATAAAGCTAGAAGGTAAGCCGTGGGCCCCTCACCCGCCACGACCGAGCCCACTGGGTCCTCCTCCTCCTCGCCCCGAGCCTCGAGCAGGAGGTCTCGGCATCCTGACACAAACTCCGCCTCGCGCGAGGCTCTCCAGGGAAGGCCTCGGCAGGGAACGCCGTCTCCGCCTCGCCCGAGGCTCTCCACGGAAGGCCTCGGCAGGGGGTGCATTCTCCGTCTCGCGCGAGGCGTCTCGCGCAAGGCCTCGGCAAGGAGCCCGATCCCCGTCTCGCGCGAGGCCTCATTCTCCGTGTCACTCGAGGCCGGGTCGTCCGCAGCCCGTCACCCCCCGCCTCGACCGACCCTCCAGACAGCGCGTCATGTCTCATTAATGCTTCAACCACTCCCGCAATCTCAGCCGGACGATGGCTCAACGCCACAGAATGGCCGACGGGACTCGAGGTCGCGTCAGCGCCATACCGACCGGGACAGGGCACGGCGGGGATTACCGGCCACTGTGTCCTAACGCTGTGTCCACGATCAGTGCCATACCGGCTGGGACAGGGTACGGCGGGGATTACCGGCCACTGTGTCCAAACGCTGTGCCCACGATCAGCCGCCCACTCAAGGCCTCGGCACTATACACCAAGGTCTCGGCTATCTTGGGGTTCGCGCCTGCCGAGACCCCTCGGCCTCGCGCACAGTCCGTCCACAGTGGCTTGCACGTTCACCGCCGCACCCACTCCGAGGCAGTCCCGGGGCTCCCACGACGCACAGGATCTGATGGGACGATCACGCCGCCCCAGTGCTCCAAGGACGGACCACTCCGATGACCACGCCGCCACAGGAACAGGCTACAGGGCCCGGACACACCGCCTCTGTTCACACGACAACGTATAGTGAGCTCATGTACCGTCCTTGTCCTCCCTTCAGGCTATAAAAGGAGAGGACTTGGGCCGTTTTAAGGGGGAGGAAGGAGAACACCTTGTAACACACACACACGCGCACATCCCTGCCGCCTGAGAACAACGCCTCAAGCGGCCCGCACGACACCTTGCTGAGACCTGGGACAGCTCCCTCTCTCCCTTAGCTTGTAACCCCCTACTACGAGCACTTCGGTGCAAGGAATACAAGATCGACCTCTCGGACTGGACGTAGGGCCTCGATTGCCTGAACCAGTATAAACCTTGTGTCTCTTTGCATCACCATCCGGAATTGGAAGCACGCAGAACAAATTCACTGGTTGGTTGAGGACCCCCCGGTCCGAAACACCTACAGTTGGCACGCTAGGTAGGGGGCGCTGCGTGTCAGTTTCGTCATCCCAGTAGGTTCCGGATGGCAGACCCCGTACGACCATTGCGTCTCGGCACCGTGGTTTGGTTCGGGAGCCTAGAGTTCATGTCTCTAGGGCACGAGTACGACATGGTACTCCTCACTCCTCGAGCTCCACCGTCCGACGATGAAGTTACGCACCGGCAGCCCAGGCGCAGGCGGCGCCCGGGCGGCCGCTCTCACCGCGCTCGCCAGGCACGACACGAGCAAGGCCACCCCGACGCTACGTGAATCCGGGGTGGCACGGCACCCCCCACCCCCCGATATCCTACGACCAGCTGTTGGCACAGGGTCCCTGGCTGGGGACCTGTCTAGCCTGAGCTTGGACAAAGGAGAATCGCCGGTGGCACGCGGCGATGCCCAGTCGTCAAGCTCCACTCCACCACTCCCTGAAGAACCGACCCCGGCGGAGCAGAATCTGGCGACGACACCATCCCCATACCCCTTTGGGTTGAGAAATGCCACCGCCTCTTACGCCTACGCTTACACTGCTGCTCACGAGCATCCCTCGGAACGCCACCAGCGCTTCGCTCTCGACCTGAGCACCCACGCCGACTCCTCGGATGAGGACGAGGCATGGCCCGGAGTGGATTTCTCTAGACTCCACGACCCTGGGGCTTTGCACTAGTTCTTGGCCGCAAGCGACTACTGCTTCGGCTACTCCGACTCCGACGACGAAGGCACCTACGACCCCACTCGCGAGTGTTTTCACGTCGGGCTCGGGATGCCGAGGGCGGACGAAGAGGACAAGGGGGCAGGTAGCCGTTCCCCGCTCCGCCCAGGTGTGGGCGCCGCCACACCTCCACGCGCCGTCCTGCCGGCCGCACGAAATGAGAACGTCGCTCTTGCACGACCTCAGCGCCCAGACCTAGAACAGCTCCGTGAGCTCTAGGCCAAGGTCGAACAAGACCAACTCCTTCTGCAGCAGCTTCGAGACTCTCTCGAACAGGAACAGCGAGATCACGGCGAAGGCGGGGGAGCCCGACGGAGGGCCCGCGATGTGCATCACCGCATCCATGACGACGAAGGGAGTGAGCAACCCCCAGTCTTCAATCACGCTAGCCAGAACATCGTGGCTGCGGCAATACTGGTCCGCGCAATGCCCGAGCCTTCTACCACGGAGGGGCGGCGGGTCCGCGGCGAGCTCCGGGATCTCCTAGAGACCGCCGCGGTTCAGCAGGCCAAGAGTTCCGCCTCCCGACGACGCGGGGGCGCCTCGAACCTGCCCACGGCACCGCCTCGATAGGACAGGGAAGCCCCGGCTCGTCTGAAAGGTCCTTGTTGGTTTTGGTAATTGAGTGACAACCTAGGTGGACTAATTGTGTTTATGAGAGATACACAGGTGATTAGTCCACAGGTACATGTGTGTGAGCAACATATGCCATGAAGGTGAAAATGGCTTGGAGATGTTGCAAAGCTCACACAAGTGATGATGAAGGAGCTTATTGCACATGAGACATGACATTGAGTCATGTGATCAAGGTGGAGAAGATCAAGACATGACTTGGCTTGATGGACCGGTTGCAAGCGTGAAGGGCAAGTCGAAGGCTTTGGAGTGATGGACCGCGTGGCGGTGAAGCTTGAGCAAGACTTGGCGCCGATGGACGATGGCAACGGTGAAGAGCAAGTAGAGTCAAGATCGATGAACCAATATGATCATGTGATGATATGAAGTGGATCATATCATTGTTGATCGTGTTGGTGCATATGTTGCATCGACATTGAAGGAGATGGAATGGAATGCGCAAGGCAAAGGTATAACCTAGGGCATTTCATTTCACCGGTCATAGGTGTGTAGAGAAGTTTATGACCGGGTTTAGGATAGATGGCCGTACTATCAAGAGGGGCAAACTTGTTTGCATATCGGTCATCTAGTGCCACTCGAGTGATCTAACTTTACATTGTCGCTAGGATCGAGTGGCGTGGCAAGTTGAGTGGCTAACATCCTTTGGGAAATGATTGTGAAATGCTAACACACATACACATGGTGATGTACACTTGGTGGTGTTGGCACATTTACAAAGGAGGTGGTGTTTGCAGGGTTGAGATGGGTTTAGGTCCCTCTCTCCCTCCCGCCGAGCTTGCGAGGCGGGATTCGGCGCTTTCGGGAAAATGGAATGTCTATTTTCTATTGCGCTGGATGCAAACTCTTGGTGGTTAGCACTGGATCAAGGGTGAAGAAGATAGAGGAGAAAAAGATTTCGGTCTCACTGTTTAACAGTGACCGGACGCTGAGTCCGAGACGACCGGACGCTGAAGTGGTGCGTCCGGTCAGGCTGTCGGTCAGACACAGTGCTTAGGGTTAAGCACCGGACGCTGGGCTGTGTCCGGTCGAGTTGACCGGACGCGTCCGGTCATGCTCGGGAGCTTACTGGAAACGACCGGACGCTGAGGGTCCAGCGTCCGGTCAGTTGAAGTGCTGCGTCCGGTCGGCAGATGACCGTTGGGATCAGAAGATGACCGTTGAACGCAGGGGACACGTGGCGAGTATCGCGTGACCGGACGCTGAGGTCCAGCGTCCGGTCGATCGGACCGGAGCGTCCGGTCGGCCCGACCGTTGCCCAGTGAAGGGGTAACGGCTAGTTTAGCCCTTGGGGCTATAAATAGAAGTGGCCCTCGGCCATGGCTGGTGCTGAGCACCTCAAGGGACTTAGTGTCCATGCTTGTGAGTGCTTGGGAGCCCTCCATCACACATATACTTGATAGTGATCATTCGATTGTGTGAGTGAGCGATTCTAGTGCGATTGCATCGTGAGGTTGCATCGAGTGGCACTAGGTGATCGAGTTGCAAGCCGGTGGTGCTTGTTACTCTTGGAGGTTGCCACCTCCTAGACGGCTTGGTGGTGGTCTCCGTCGAAGCCCGCAAGAAGTTTGTGCGGTGCTCCGGAGAAGAGCTTTGTGAGGGGCATTGTGCTCGCCCCGCGGGAGCCGCGAAGAGCAACTTTAGTAAAGCGAGACGCGAAGGGCGACAAGTGGTCCGGCCGGGTCAAGTGCTAGAGCTTGTGGTAAGCACTCCACGTGGGAGAGTGTGACTTGCGAGTCACCACTAGCAAGAGGACCGGCGGCAACCTTGAAGCTTGTCTCAACGGGGACTAGCGTGTTGGCAAACACGTGAACCTCGGGAGAAAAATCATCGTGTCAACTTTGTTCTCCCCGTTGGTTTGCAACCCCCTTACACAAGCTTGTAATTACTTTCACATACATTGTGCTTGTGTAGTTGCTCTTGTAATTAGTTAGCTTGTGTAGCTCACTAGTTACCTTCTAGCTTGTGTAGCATAGAAGTAGCTCCCTTGAGTGGCTAATTTGGTTTTAGTAACCTTGTTAGTCACATTGCTTAGTTTGTGTAGCTAAGTATTTGTGCTCTCTAATTAGGCATTGGTTGCCTTGTTATTGAGCTTTGCTAGTGAGCTTAGTTGGCTTTGTGCTTTTGCTTACTAGTATGTGTAGGAGCTCCCTTGTTGCTTAAAGTACTAGTGGCATAGGTTTGTGTGACCTTGCTCCTAGAATTGGTTAGGAGAGCTCTAGCTAGCCCGGCACCTTAGTTGCATAATTAGTATCTTTACAAGGTGCTAGTGAACATATATAGAGGGGTGTAGTCTTGGCTAGACCGATTGTTTTTATTCCGCACTTATATCGGATAGCCGACGCGATTAATTTTAGAAAAGACTATTCACCCCCCCTCTAGTCTGCCATCTCGACCCTTCATCGTCCCGAGCCTGACCGAGCGCCGATAGCCCACAGGGTCCCCGTGCTTCTGGACCGCCTCGGCAATCGACACGAGGTGCAGGGAGACCATGAGGTGGTCGGCCGACGACGACGCCACGATGGTGAGGGGCCCGCCCGAGGCTACCATCCACATCGGGGTGGCCGTTATGACAGCGAGGAAGACCGCAGTCCCTCTCCTGAACCACCTGGCCCTCGGGTCTTTAGTAGAGCTATCCGCAACGCTTAGTTCCCAGCCCGGTTTCGCCAGCCAACCAACCTCACAAAATATAGCGGCGAGACCAACCCCGAGCTTTGGCTCGCCGATTACCGCCTGGCTTGTCAGCTAGGTGGCGCGGACGACGATCTGCTCATCATCCGCAACCTCCCCCTGCTCTTGTCAGACTCGGTGCGAGCCTGGCTTGAGCACCTTCCTCCCTCTCAGATCCACGACTGGTGCGACTTGGTTCAGATCTTCGTTGGGAATTTCTAGGGCACATACGTATGTCCCAGAAACTCCTAGGACCTTAAGAGTTGCCGCCAGAAACCAGACGAGTCTCTCCGAGACTTCATCCGGCGCTTCTCCAAACAGTGCACCGAGTTGCCCAGCGTCGGCGACTCGGAGATCGTCCAGGCTTTCCTCTCCGGCACCACCTGCCGAGACCTGGTTCGAGAGTTAGGTCGGAACGTGCCACGCACCGCTGCTGCGCTCCTCGACATCACCACCAACTTCACCTCGGGCGAGGAGGCTGTCGGAGCCATCTTCCCCGACAGCGACACCAAGGGAAAACAGAGGGACGAGGCCCCCGATGCCTCGGCCTCCCACCTCCCTAAGAGAAAGAAAAAGGGGCACCTAGGGAAGTAGGAGGACATGGAGGCTGATCTAGTCGGGGTCGTAGAACGCAAGAATCCCTGAGGCCCCAAAGGCCCTAGGCCTTTCGACGACATGCTCAAGAAACCATGCCCTTATCACCAAGGCCCGGTCAAGCACGCCCTCGAGGATTGCACCATGCTGTGGTGTTACTACGCCAGGCTCGGGCTCCCCGACGACGACGCCAAGCAGAAGGGCACCGGCGACCGGGACGAGGACAAGGACGGCGGGTTCCCCGAGGTACGCAACGCCTTCATGATCTTCGGTGGGCCCTCGGCATGCCTTACGGCGCGGCAGCGCAAGAGGGAACGCCGAGAAGTCTTCTCGGTCAAGGTGGCCACCCCCCAGTACCTAGACTGGTCTCGAGAGGCAATCACCTTCGATCAAGATGACCACCCTGACCATGTTCCGAATCCCGGGCAGTACCCACTGGTTGTCGACCCGATCATCGGCAACACCCGACTCTCCAAGGTGTTGATGGACGGAGGCAGCGGCCTCAACATCCTCTATGCCAACACCCTGGAGCTCTTGGAGATCGACCGGTCGAGGCTCCGAGGCGACGTCGCACCCTTCCATGGCATCGTGCTAGGGAAGCGCACGCGACCCCTTGGGCGCATCGACCTTCCTGTCTGCTTCAGCACCCCCTCCAACTACCGCAAGGAAGTCCTCACCTTCGAGGTAGTCGGGTTCGGGGGAGCCTACCACGCCATCCTAGGGCGGCCGTGCTACGCCAAGTTCATGGTAGTGCCCAACTATACCTACCTCAAGCTCAAGATGCCAGGCCCTAGCGGTGTCATCACGATTGAGTCCACGTACGAACATGCATACGACTGCGACGTTGAATGCATCGAGTACGCCGAGGCTCTTGCGGAGGCCAAGACCCTAATCGCCCACCTCGACCAACTCAGCGGCGAGGTGCCTGACTCCAAGCGTCGCGCGGGGGCGTTCGAGCCCGCGGAAACCATCAAACTCGTCCTGGTCGACCCCGCCTGCCCCGACGACCGAGCGCTGAGGATCAGCGCCACCCTCGACATCAAATAGGAAGCCGTGCTCGTCGACTTTCTCCGTGCGAACGCCGACATATTCGCATGGAGTCCCTCGGACATGCCGGGCATACCAAGGGAGGTCGCCGAGCACGCCCTGGACATCCGGGCTAGATCTAGACCTGTGAGACAACGCCTGCGCCGCTTCGATGAGGAAAAGCGTAGGGCCATTGGTGAGGAGATACGGAAACTCTTGGCGGTCGGGTTCATCAAGGAAGTGTCCCACCTAGAGTGGTTGGCTAACCCCGTGTTAGTCAAGAAGAAGAATGGGAAATGGAGGATGTGTGTAGACTACACCGGTTTGAACAAAGCTTGTCCAAAGGTCCCCTTCCCATTACCTCGAATCGATCAAATCGTTGATTCCACTGCAGGGTGCGAGACCCTGTCTTTCCTTGATACATATTCTGGTTACCATCAAATTAAGATGAAAGAGTCCGACCAGCTCACGACTTCTTTCATCACACCATTCGGCATGTACTGCTACATGACTATGCCTTTCGGTCTCAGAAACGCAGGTTCCACGTACCAGCGGTGCATGACCCAGGTCTTTGGTGACAACATCGGGCAGACCGTCGAGGCCTACATAGATGACATCGTGGTCAAGACCAGAAAGGCCGAGGATCTCGTCAACGACTTGAGGATAACCTTCAAATGCCTTAGAGAGAAGGGCATCAAGCTCAATCCCAAGAAGTGTGTGTTCGGGGTCCCCCGAGGCATGCTCTTGGGATTCATAGTCTCGGAACACGGCATTGAAGCCAACCCAGAGAAGGTCTCGGCCATAACCGGCATGAGACCAATCAGGGACCTCAAGGGAGTACAGAGGGTCATGGGATGCCTTACGGCCCTGAGCCGCTTCATCTCGCGCCTTGACGAAAAAGGTTTGCCTCTGTACCGACTCTTGAGAAAATCCGAGCGTTTTTCTTGGACTCCCGAGGCCAAAGAAGCCCTCGACAGACTCAAAGCACTGCTCACAAATCCTCCCGTCCTGATACCCCCGGCCATGGACGAGGCCCTCTTACTCTACGTCGCCGCAACGACCCAAGTGGTCAGCGCTGCCGTAGTGGTAGAGAGGCAGGAAGAGGGGCATACTCTGCCCACCCAACGACCTATTTATTTCATCAGCGAGGTGCTCTCCGAGACCAAAGCACGCTACCCCCACATCCAGAAGCTGGTCTATGCCGTGGTCCTGGTCCGGCGCAAACTGCGTCACTACTTCGAGTCGCACCCAGTGACTGTGGTATCATCTTTCCCCCTGGGCGAGATAGTTCATAACCGGGAGGCCTCGGGCAGGATAGCCAAATGGGCTGTCGAGCTTATGGGGGAAACATTGACCTTTGCGCCTCGAAAAGCGATCAAATCTCAGGTCTTGGCCGATTTCGTGGCTGAATGGACAGATACCCAACTGCCACCTGCTCAAATTCGGACGGAGTGCTGGACCATGTACTTTGACGGATCCCTGATGAAGACCGGGGCAGGCACGGGTTTGCTCTTCATCTCGCCCCTCGGAGTACACATGCGCTACATGGTGCGGCTCCATTTCGCCGCCTCCAACAACGTGGCAGAGTACGAGGCCCTCATCAACGGCTTGCAAGTCGCCATCAAACTTGGGGCACGGCGCCTCGACGTCCGAGGCGATTCGAGGCTCATCATAGATCAGGTGATGAAGGAGTCAAATTGTCTCGACCCCAAAATGGAGGCTTACTACAAATTGGTACGTCGCCTAGAAGACAAGTTTGACGGCCTCGAACTAAATCACATCGCGCGGAAGTACAACGAGGCCGCCGACGAGCTGGCAAAAATGGCCTCGGCACGGGCCCCGGTCCCCCCGAACGTCTTCGCCAGAGACCTCCACAAACCTTCCATTGGCTACACCTCGGCAACAGAGAAGGGCCCACCTGTGGAACCCACGGCAAAGCTCGACGCCCCCTCTGCTGCCGAGGCCCCCTCGATCGAGCCCGAGGTCATGGAAGTCAACACCGAGCCTCCACAGACTGATCAGGACGCAGATTGGCGAGTCCCGTTCCTCGATTGGCTTGATCGGGGGGAGCTTCCTGACGACAAAACCGAAGCGCGACGGCTTGCGCGCCGAGCCAAGACCTACGCCCTCTACAATGACGAATTGTACAGGCGAAGCCCCTCAGGTGTCCTCCAACGGTGTATCAGTGCCGAGGCGGGCCAAGCCCTGCTTTGGGACTTACACGTAGGCGCCTGCGGGCACCATGCGGCGCCTCGGATGCTCGTAGGGAACACTTTCCGTCAAGGGTTCTACTGGCCGACGGCGGTCGCCGACGCTACCAAGCTAGTACGCTCCTGCGAAGGATGCCAGTACTATGCTCGGCAGACACATCTCCCGGCCCTGGCCCTGCAAACCATCCCCATCACATGGCCATTCGCCGTGTGGGGGCTCGACATGGTCGGGCCTCTGCAAAAGGCCCCTGGGGGCTATACCCATCTACTAGTATCAATCGACAAGTTCTCCAAATGGATCGAGGCTCGTCCAATCAATCGAATCAAATCCGAGCAGGTGGTGCTATTCTTCACTGACATTATCCACAGATTTGGGGTCCCCAACACCATCATCACCGACAACGGGACACAGTTCACCAGCAAAAAGTTCCTGACGTTTTGCGACGACCACCACATCCGTGTGGCCTGGTCGGCCGTAGGACACCCAAGGACCAACGGCCAAGTAGAGCGTGCCAACAGCATGATCCTACAAGGCCTCAAACCAAGAATTCATAACCGGTTGAAAAAGTTTGGCAAGAAATGGCTCGCCGAACTCCCGTCGGTCATCTGGAGCCTGAGGAACACTCCAAGCCAAGCCACGGGGTTCACACCTTTCTTCCTAGTCTATGGGGCCGAGGCCATCCTCCCCACCGACTTGGAATATGGTTCCCCGAGGCTACAAGCCTATAACGAACAAAGTAACCGCACCACCCGAGAGGACGCCCTCGATCAACTGGAGGAAGCTCGAGACGTCACGCTACTACACTCGGCCAAATATCAGTAGAGCCTACAGCGCTATCAGGCTCGGCGCGTCCGAGGCCGGGACTTGAAGGTAGGCGACCTGGTATTGAGGCTAGCACAGAGCAACAAGGGCCGCCACAAGCTGACCCCGCCATGGGAAGGACCGTACATCATCGCCCAAGTACTAAAGCCCGGGACCTACAAGCTGGCCAACGAGAAGGGCGAAGTCTTCACCAATGCTTGGAACATAGAACAGCTACGTCGCTTTTATCCCTAAATTTCCAAGCCTTGTATATGACGTTTCTCGAAATACAATTAAAAAGCGTTCTTTAGTTGGTCTAATTTTTCGAGAAACCCCCCGAGCCCATCGTAGGTCTCGGCAACTCGATAACACGGCAAGGGAGACTTGGCTCTGCCTCGGCAGAACCAAGCCTCCCTCAGGGGCTAAATGGGGGACTCCCCCTAGGTCCCACGCACCATTCTTCAGTTGTTTTCACAAAAATTCCTACGCCAAGACTCTAGCAGGCTCTGACGAATCAGTTGTAAAAACTCCTTGGACCAAGGTCTGTTTCCTAAGCAAGAGGCCGGTAGAGTCGCGAGACGGCCTACGCCTCCGGGCTACGGCACTCCCTCACTACCTCTCGCTCAAGGGATGGCTTAGGCCCCAAGGGGGTGTTTTGCAAACAAGATCCGATCAGGAGCAACAGAGGGCAGAGGCTCGGAAACATAAGAAAAACAACTAAGAAACACAAATACTTCAAAAATAGAGGCCTCGACGGCCACAAGCGTTACGATACAAAAAAATAACCCCTATTCCATTTTTTACATAGCCCCCGGGGCCCAGATCAAGGCTCAGGGCCTTCAGCACTGGCAGATGGCAGGGGAGGAACCACCTCCTCTTCGAAGAGCGTCGCCAGCGCCGTACCAGGGCCTTCCGCCGCCTCCATCAGCTTCGTGACCGCCGCGTCAGCTTCCTCATCATCATCAGGCAGAACATAGCCATCACTGATGGTCGGGAGGTCGACACCAAGGTAGTGAGAGGAGATGATGGCCAACGCCCGCTTAACACCCGTGTGCAACGCCCCTCGGAGCCGCTCACGCATCTGGCTGCTCAGCGCAATCAAGCGGCTCCCAAGGGAGCTGCCCGACTAAACCCCCTCGACCTCCAAGGCCTCGTAGGCGGAAATGGCAGCACGTTTCAGTGCCTCGTGCTCCCTGATCTCGGTCTCGAGCACCGTCTGCACCGCGCTGGAAGCCTCGGCGGCCCGAATGACCTCCGCCTCTGACTCTGCACCGCGGAAAATGGAATGAGGTCGAGCGAGAGAAAGAACCACCTAAGTTAGGGACGGAAGCCCATGGAACTCACCATTGGCCTTCTGCTCCCAGCGTCGGGTCTCGACCTGACAGGCCTCAGTCTTCTCCTTCCAACGCAGGGCCTCAGCACGGGAAGCCTCGGCCTCCTCCTTCAAGCGTTGGGCCTCGACCTGAGAAGCCTCGGCCGCCCTGGAAGCCTAGCTCCCCAGCTCTGCGTCACACAAGGGAGTTAGGGGGTGAACACAAGAAAAGGAAAACAAAATGAGGGACTAGAACTCACCCTCGACCGTCCCCCTCCAAATTACAGCCTCGGTCCACGAGGCCTCAGCTGCAGCAAGGGCCTCATCCAAGGCACCTTTCGTCAGCTGGTGTGCCCTCTGTTCCGCCCCCAGCTGCCCCGCGTGAGCCGCGGCCGAGGCCGTAGCTTCAACGGCTCGGCCCCTGAAGGCATCCCGGTCGCTGACCACGCGGGTGAGCTCCTCCTCCAACTCCTTAACCCGCGCCGCCAGAGGGGCGAGTTGCACCTGGGCCGTGGCCGCCTCGACCTTTGCGTCGGCACAACGAAGGCGGAGGTCCTCTACCTCCGCGCTCCGCGCCGACAGGAGCTCGTTGGCGCCGGCAAGAAGACCCTTCTGCCGCTGAAGCTGGTCCCAGACGCCCCTCTCCCGCCAGAGAAAGACTGACTTCCCAAGGGACCGGGTCTCGAGCTCCTGGGGAAGCAGAACGGGGGTCATTTATTGTAAGAAAGCCAGAAAAGGACAACGTCGCGCGAGAAACGAAAACGCGAACCTGGGTGACTCCGGGCAGGTCGTCGGCCACCACGGACAGGGCCGTCCGTAGCGACCGCTCCGCCAGCTGGCGTTATTGCTCGAAGGTGCCCCAGCGCTCGCCCTTGGCCGTGTCCTTGAGGGCGAATAGGGGCTCCCCCTCAGGGTCGTCCTGGCTCCGCCACAGTACCCGCGGGTGATCCCACCCGCAAGGCTCGGGTCGCACCCGCACGAGGGCCGAGCCCACCTCGCCCAAGACTGGCGCAGGCTATTCCACGGCACCGGCATCCTCGGCGTCGACCACCTCCCGCACCCGGGAAGTATCGTCGGAGGAGATCGGATAGACTTCCGTCTCACGGGCGCTCTCTCGCAACAACGGCGGCCCCTGAACCAAGGGCGCCACCAAGGCCTCTGCCGCCTTCATCTCCGCCTCCTAGACGGACGGCACCGCCGCCATCGCGATGGCCTCAACGGTCTCGGGGGCTTCAGCCTCCGCCATCGTGGCCTCGGCAGACGCAGAGACACCAACCGCGGCCACTGCGGTCTCGGCGGTCGTGGGCGCCGTGGCCTCCGTCGCCTCAGCCTCGGAGACCCTGGGGGCCTCGACAACCAAGGGCACACCGGCCCCATCCGACTCGTGAGCCCCACCTCCACGAGGCGGAAGTGCTCCCTCCCTTGACTGTGTAGGGGCCGCCTCGGCAACCCCTCCTTGGGCGGCCGGCCCCCTTGGGTCGACCCTCGCCGATGCCACGGCGCGTTGGATAGCGGCTTGTGCCTCCGCCACCCAGTGGGCGGAGGAGCCGGGGCTCGCCTTTAGCACCTTAAGGGGCGCCAAGAGGAGCTCGTCCGCAGGCCGCTTTCGACTAAGGAAAATTAACCTACAGGGTCAGCGCGAGACCAAGAAAGTGAACGGAAGGCACTATGACCCTGCCAAAAATGCACTTACTTTGAACGGGGTAGCAACCACTTCGCCACGGCAAACCTCATCCGCAACGGCGGAGGCGACGGCAGAGGCGTCGCCTCCGTATCCATCGGCGTCGGTCGGTCCTCAGCGGACCCCGGCGCCCCTTCGGTCCTCTGCAGGGGTGGTGGCGTCGCCTCCACCGCCACCTGCTCCACCACGGCCACCGAGCCTATCGGGCTGACGGCGCGTTTGCCTAACGCCCGCGCCTCGGGCGTGTCGGCCTCGGCCCCGGAGCGTGCCAACCGCCGGCCCCGGGTCCGCTTCTCCTCCCCCTCTCGGGGGTGCCGGGCTGCTTACCGACACCCCGAGCGCCACCTCCACGACGTCAGGAAGGTGGTCCAGGGGACCTCGCCCTCCCTCGCCCTTGTCGTTCCCGTCCGAGGCCTCCGTCGACAACGACGTCGACGGGGATTCCTCCAACGGGAGACCATCCTTCCGTTGTTGACGGTGGCGCTTATCCAGCTCCTCGCGCGCGAGGATGTGCTTCGTGCGCTTCGCCGCCTTGGCGTCCTTTCGCCTCTTCTGCGCATCGGCGTGAGCACGGTTAATCACCCGCCGCCCCGCGTCCTCGGGAACGGGCGGCGGAGAGGAGCGCACGTCCCTCATCCCCTGAAGGAACGACAAACGCGCAGGAGGGAACAAGGGGTAAGGGGAGACTGAGGAGGTTTAGAGGCTACAGCAGCACACGACTTACCAGCGATAGGAACCCCCGCGACGGCCGCATCGTGATAGGGGTCAAGTTGCCACCCCTCAGCTTCGCCTCTACCGTCTCCCCCACCCGACGAAGAATTTCCTCGTCGGAAAGGGCGGAGGAGGACATCCGGGTGCCCTCAATGGGCTCACCCGGCTTCATCTCGAACAGCCGCCGCCGCCGAGCCATCAGCGGCAGCACCCTCCGACGGTGGAAGGCGGCCACGACCACAGCCACGGTGAGGCCATGGCCCCGCAGCCTCGCCAGCCCCTCCAGGAGCGGCTCCAGCTTGGGCTGGTCGACCTTCAGGACACCCCACTTCCATTTCTTCGGGCAACTCCCCACAATCTGCCCAGTGTAGGGGGAAGCCCTCCGTCATCGTTGCGGAGGTAAAACCAACTCGTGTATCACCGGCGGTTGGAGGACGCGAGTTGGGCCGGGATGTAGAGGTGCAGGCGGTCCTGACGCACTTGGAGAGTGCAGCCTCCGGCCCTCGCCGCCTTCCTCTTCCCTGACGTACCCGTCGGCTTGGTAGTATGTCCCGCCCGGAACAGATGGAGCCACAACTCCCAATGGGGAGCGATCCCTAAATACCCCTCGCAGATGGCAACAAAGATAGCCGCCTGAGCGATGGAGTTGGGATTAAAATTGTGGAGCTCCACGCCGTAGTAGTGCGGGAGCGCCCGCATGAACCGGTCCGCCAGGAGGCCGAGGCCGCGCTCATGGAAGGAGATGAAGCTTACGACGTAGCCGTCGCGAGGCCTCGGCTCCGGCTCGCCATACGGAGCAATCCACTCTGGCCTAGTAGGGTCTGTCACCGGGCGGAGGAGCCCACCGTCGATAAGCGACTGGAGCATCTCCTCGGTGACGTCCGACGGATCCCAGGGGTCCGCCTCGACAACGACGATGTCACCGGCCATGGGTGCGATGGAGGAATCAGGTGCGGCGGTGAGTTTTTTCTCTCCCTCCCACGCTCTCGCTTTTTTTTCGCTTTCTCCCTAGGCTCGCTCTTCTCTCCTTCCCGGCACCCGCTGCTCTAGCGATGGCTCGACGGAGGCGGTGCTAATTCAGGCAAGGTAAGACGAGGAGGAGCGAGACTCCTGGGGTATTTATGCAGGGAGGAGGCGAAACGAATGGGCGACGAAATCGGGGAGGTTTTCCCCCCGTCCGGCGCAGTTAACCACGAGCCAATTTTGCCGGCCCACGCGCCCACGTCTCCCGCATTAAATGCGAGGACAGTTACGTCCCATCCACCACGTCACGCTCAGCCACTACGGCAGCAGGCGTCATTTCGACTCCCCATGAAACCACCTCAAAAGGCGCGCCGCCCGTGCCGAGCCAATAGGGAAGATATTCCCTACGGCCTATTCCTTTCGTATGAAGGAACCGAGCTCCGAACCTATTACGATCCAGGGGTTCAAAGGCTGGGCCCCAAAGGGTTTCGACAGCCGCCCCAGGATAACAGAGTCAGGGACGACCGCGAGCGAGCCCATACGGGGCCGAGGCCCAAGCAAGCGAAACGCTTGGGACGCCCAAAGTTGTGTCCGAGACCGGCAGGAAAGTCTCTGAATGGGATCCCACCGTAGGGAGGCACCGAGCCACCGAGGCCCAGCGAACGGCCTCAGCACCCACTAGAGACATCCTCTGGTACTCTTGGCGTGTGTCTCTGGACCGCTAGCCGTCCCCTAGCGAATGGGGTTCGGGCCTCCACTCGGACTACCCGATAACAGCTCACCGGAAGTGCCACCGCTCGTGCCCACCGAGGGTAGCAAGGCACATTCCACCCCTCCTTCTGAGCGAAAAGGAAGCGTGAGGGTCATACAAAAAGTCAGGGGAACCCCCGACGGCCTTCTCGTTTTATGTATAGGCTAGGGGGCTCTTCCTGCAACCTTGCCGAGACCCAGCGACCCCAGCTCGCACTCAAAGGGGCTCGGCAAAACAAACCCTCCTTTCGAGCGAAAAAGAAGCGTGAGGGTCGTACAAAAAGACTGGGGAGCTCCTGACGGCCCTCTCACCTTGTGCAGAGGCTAAGGGGCTCTTCCTGCAAATACGCCGAGACCCCACAACTCGGGCTCGCGCCCAAAAGGGGGCTCGGCAAACAAACCCTCACGCGTGAGGGGCGTATAAAAAGTCAGGGGAACTCCCGACGGCCCTCTCGCTCCGCACAGAGGCTAGGGGCTCTTCCTGCACCCTTACCGAGACCAGAATGGGCTCAGCAAACGAACCCTCCGTCCGAACGAAAAGGATATGTGAGGGGCGGATGAAAAAGTCAGGGGACCCCCGACCGCCCTCTTGCTCCAGGCAGAGGCTCGGGGGCTCCTCTTGCACCCAAAGACCAAGACAAACGGTCCAAGCCCACGCTAGAGGTTTCATTACAAAACACGACAAAGGGCACCGAGCCCGTTACGGTCCAAGGGTTCGAAGGCTGGGCCTCCAAGAGGTTTCGATAGCCGCCCTAGGGCAACAGAGTCAGGGACGACTTCGGGACGAGCCTACGAATGGCCCAGGCCCGAGCGAATAGTCGCTCGGGGCGTCCTAAGTCGTGTCCGAGACCGGCAGGGAAGTATCCGAATGGGATCCCACCGTAGGGAGGCACCGAGCCACCGAGGCCCAGCGAACGGCCTCGGCACCCACTAGAGAAACCCTCTGGTACTTTTGGAGTGCGTCTCTAGACCGCTAGCCGTCCCCTAGCGAACAGGGCTCGGGCCTCCACTCGGACTACCCGATAACAGCTCACCGGAAGTGTCCACGCTCGCGCCCATCGAGGATAGCCTGACACATTCCACCCCTCCTTCCGAGCGAAAGGAAGCATGAGGGTCATACCCAAAGTCAGGGGGCCCCTGACGAACCTCTCGCTTCGTGCGGAGGCTAGAGGGCTTTTTCCTGCAGCCTCGCCGAGACCCCCGCAACCCGAACTTGCGCTTATGGGCTCGGCAAATGCAATAAGAACTACTAGCTCAAACGCGAAAATAGAGAAAGCCCCTGGAGGAGTAACTTCACTCCTCCAGGGGCTCGGGGGCTACACCCGGCGGGTGCGCTCACGCGCACCCACCGGAACCTCAAAAAAACAAACCCCAATTCCTACGGAGCAGGTATAAACCCAGCCTCGGCAAACCCTCGGGGAAAGTGCACGCACTCCCCCCGAGGCTCGGGGGCTACTGTCGGGTACCTTAGAACGGGGTACCCCAAGCAAAAGTCAAATGGGTCGCTAAAGTCCCATCTAAAAAATAAAGCTAGAAGGTAAGCCGTGGGCCCCTCACCCAACACGACCGAGCCCACTAGGTCCTCCTCCTCCTCGCCCCGAGCCTCGAGCAGGAGGTCTCGGCATCCTGACACAAACTCCGCCTCGCGCGAGGCTCTCTAGGGAAGGCCTCGGCAGGGAACGCCGTCTCCGCCTCGCCCGAGGCTCTCCACGGAAGTCCTCGGCAGGGGGTGCATTCTCCGTATCGTGCGAGGCATCTCGCGCAAGGCCTCGGCAAGGAGCCCGATCCCCGTCTCGCGCGAGGCCTCATTCTCCGTGTCGCTCGAGGCCGGGTCGTCCGCAGCCCGTCACCCCCCGCCTCGACCGACCCTCCAGACAGCGCGTCATGTCTCATTAATGCTTCAACCACTCCCGCAATCTCAGCCGGACGATGGCTCAACGCCACAGAATGGCCGACGGGACTCGAGGTCGCGTCAGCGCCATACCGGCCGGGACAGTGCACGGCGGGGATTACCGGCCACTGTGTCCTAACGCTGTGTCCACGATCAGCGCCATACCGGCTGGGACAGGGTACGGCGGGGATTACCGGCCACTGTGTCCAAACGCTGTGCCCACGATCAGTCGCCCACTCAAGGCCTCGGCACTATACACCAAGGTCTCGGCTATCTTGGGGTTCGCGCCTGCCGAGACCCCTCGGCCTCGCGCACAGTCCGTCCACAGTGGCTTGCACGTTCACCGCCGCACCCACTCCGAGGCAGTCCCGGGGCTCCCACGACGCACAGGAACTGATGGGACGATCACGCCGCCCCTGTGCTCCAAGGACGGACCACTCCGACGACCACGCCGCCACAGGAACAGGCTACAGGGCCCGGACACGCCGCCTCTGTTCACACGACACCGTATAGTGAGCTCATATACCGTCCTTGTCCTCCCTTCAGGCTATAAAAGGAGAGGACTTGGACCGTTTTAAGGGGGAGGAAGGAGAACACCTTGTAACACACACGCGCACATCCCTGCCGCCTGAGAACAACGCCTCAAGCGGCCCGCACGACACCTTGCCGAGACCTGGGACCAGCTCCCTCTCTCCCTTAGCTTGTAACCCCCTACTACGAGCACTTCGGTGCAAGGAATACAAGATCGACCTCTCGGACTGGACGTAAGGCCTCGATTGCCTGAACCAGTATAAATCTTGTGTCTCTTTACATCACCATCCGGAATTAGGAGCACGCAGAACAAATTCACTTGTTGGTTGAGGACCCCCGATCCGAAACACCGACAATATACGATCCTTCCGGCACCAGCCGAACAGGCTGAAAGATACGGCAGAGACGAACGATTCCAGCGTAAAATCTTGCCGCAGCTGTGGCGTTGCTTTTCCCGCCTCTGCCACAGTTTGGCGTGGCGCGTTGTGGCTGGAAAGCAAACAACCCCTTAACCCTGCGGACATGGAAATGAATATTGCCTCCTGCAATCACATACACGTGGTCTACATGATACACATCATGCATGTTGCATTGAGTTAGTTTTTTGGGCTCTTATGTTCTTGCCCTTACTTTGATGTGCAATTATGATTTTACCCTTATTTTTCTAATTTTGTGATTTTGCCCTTAACTGTTCACAAGTCAACGCGATTTTGCCTCTGGTCAACGGAAAAACAGGGGCAAATTCGCGTTGACCAGGGGCAAAATCACGTTGACTTGTGAACAGTTAATGGCAAAATCACAAAGTTAGAAAAACAAGGACAAAATCACAATTGCACGTCTGTATAAGAAGCAAGAACACCATTTTCCCTAGTTTTGTTTGCGAATTGTCTTGAGTTAGTTTTACTTATATTAAAATTGACGAAAAAGGGTAATATGGAAGCATATATATGATTACTTTGGGATATAGTTTTATAATGATATACATAGGTAATTTAGATGCATACTTAGGTTTTTTTTAAGATTATTTTTACCGAGCGACTAATCAAATGTGAGTATCTTTTCTCTTCTTCAATTGTTCTCAACACAATATTCTTGGTTGCTAGCCACACTTCATTTTAGGCAAGTTTGACCAAATTGGCAAGTGTTTGGTTGGTGACTAACCTTAGTCAAGATTTTTTTGGGCTCCACATGTCATATAGTAGAAAAGTGTGACAAGATTCCCTTAGGCATAACAAAATGTGGCTTCCAAATTCATAGCCACACTTTTTATGGCTTGCCACACTTGCCTAAGGTTAGTTGTGGTATATTGTGGCTGGGAATCAAACAACCACTCACATACATACCTTCTTGTCTTCAATTTCTCCCTTTATCATTGACTACCTTTGACATTCTAAGCCAGTTTGAATTAAGCCCATAAGTATGTATGTACAATTGTGGAGGTTTAACACCATCTTGGTTATTGAGGGTTAGACCTGTCATGGCCCACTCGATCTGACCAACCCAACCTGGTCCGCTAGTGCATCGGCTCAGATTAGGGCTCGTTCGGCTGACCTTAAGTTTTGACTTGTTCAGTTTTTTTTTTCTAGCTGGAACAGTGTTTTCTCTCACAACAATTCAGCAGAAACAGTGTTTTCAGCCAAGCGAACGGGGCCTATGATTTTTGGCTTATGATCCTGTATTTTAGGATAGAGGTAGTATCTTTATAGTAGACATTAATGTCCCGTCTTTATTGACTTTCACTACTTCAATTTCAGCAGGTGGCAAGTAATAATGTAGTATTATCACTTGTAACTTTAGTTTACCGAATGATCTTTTCGAAGCCATTATCCTCTCTTATAGATATATAGGGCTGCAACTGTGGATTGCATCGTCTAGGACGCATCTTACTAAAAATACACTTCCAATCATAAATCCTTGCCAAAACTTCACACCTTACTAAAGTTTGATAGCAATCCAAATGCTTCTCTTTCCTAACAGCAGAGTTTTATCTCCTTTCAAAAGAAAAAAAATTCCAAATGCTTGTCAAATTTGATGTAAGCTGTGGAGAGAGTAACTCCAGCCTAACAAATCTTATTGAGAATGGAACGAACTGCTGCCAATTCACATTCCACCAAGAGGAGTTTGATTGGAATTGGGGAATTCTTGAGACGGAAGCCAATTCGAGCACACGCGGATTCCACGTACGCTTTCGCCGTAGCTTGAAGCGCACAACAACACAGACAATTCCTTCTTCCACCACAAGCGCCCTGGGCCCCCGCTTCCGTCCCCACGAACGCAACCCCCGGCATCTTGACAGCAAGCAGTGCAATGCACTGGCATTTCGTTTCGTGCACCTCTGTCTCTCCCCTCACTTGTAGTGATCCTCTAATTCCCCAAGCTTTGATTAGTTTAATCCCAAAAGCAACCAATACTTTATTTAACTGATCAATCCCATGGGTTGGGCTGAGCTGAGCTGGGGAGGCTGCAAAGAAAGAACTCACCAAACCACAAACTACTACTCCTTACAAGTGGCAATTTCCTTACCATGACTGCACTTCACCTTCACCTAGCCTACACTTGTACGCCACAAAGAAATCCTCATCTGCCTACGTGGCAAACAACCATTAATCGACAAGAAAGGGCTGGGGCCCAGCTGCACATTTCGCGCCCACTAGTTAGGCACACTCTTTTGATCTTTTCCATATACTCCTAGTAGCACCAGGATCACCATGAATGAATCAGAGAGAATGTTATCTTCTGCTAGCAACACGCCACACAAAAAATTAGCAGGAGATCGCGATAGAACTTACTCTTTTCCATATACTACTATGAGCAGTTATAAGAATTATGAGTCGCTACAACTAGGAAGGATTTTACCAGATCAATGACAAACTCATCACTCCTTACCCAATTCAAGGTAAAAAAGAGAACGAGGAAAGCAATAGCGCGAATTATGTAACTGACGATTTAGTGACGGCAATAATGGCGCTCCCGCCGTCCCGATGGTGGTCTAGCGCCACGCCGAGGCGACGGTCACCACGCGCCCCATCCAACAGAGCCGGAGCACGCCGTTCTCCGCCTTGACTGTGAACCCGTGCGGCACCGGGCCGACGCGGGCGCCGACCAGCTGTTCCGCAATGCCCGAGCCGAGCGACACCGGGCGGAAGCCCGCCATGCCGAACCTGGCGCGCCACTTGCCGAAGACCTCGCACCGCTCCAGCCGGTCGGGGCCATCCCGGCCGACCGCGTTCGCCGCCTTCTTCCACAGGGCCGCCTCGGCGGCCCTGGCCTTCTCCGCAGTCTCCCGCCCTAGCGTCGCATCCAGCGACTCCAGGATGGCGCCGTAGTGCGCGCACGCGTCCGTGAAGCGCGCCGCCAGCGGGGCCGTGTTGGTGTTCAGTTCCTGCTCGACGAGGGTCACCACCTGTGGGCCCAGCGCGCGCACGCGGCGGAGCAGCTCGTCGCGGGGGTTGGCCGGAGAGACGCTCTCGTCGGGCACGTGGGAGAGTGCGAAGGCGAGGTTGACTGCCACCGCCTCCCCGGGCTCGCAGCACAGCCTGGACGCGTCCAGCTCTGCTGCTCTGCAGCTGACGACGTTAAAGCGGTACTCCACGCCAGCTCGCTCGGCGAGCTTCTTCAGCGCCTCCAGGATGGCGGGTAGCGATGCAGTTTGAGACTGCGAGAACGGTGAGCTCGGGTCGGTGACGGCGGTGACCTTTAGGGACCTGCCCTGCACGCGTCGGTCAGCGAGGTACTGGATGAGAGCCGCGTGCTGGGAGAGGCTGACGTCGAAGTCGACGACGTGGATGGCGCGGTGGTCGCCCACCGCTTCGACGATGGCGACGCTGGCGGCGTGGAGGGCGACGCGGAAGCACGGTGAGATGTCCTGGAGGAGTTGGGACCCGGCGCGCTGGTCGTCGCTGCAGAGCTCGGCGAGGTGTTGAGCTGGGGCGGAGGCGGCCCGGCCAATGCGGGAGGACAGCGCCTCCACCATCATGGCAATCAGCCGCTGTTCCGCGTCGCCGTGCTGGTTGGTCGCGGGCTTCAGGGCGGCCAGATGGGTGGCCGCCGCGTCATGGTGGCCTTCCGCGATAGCGACCGCGGCTTCCGACAATAGCTGCCTCGACGCCGCCCCCGGGGCCGGCGGCGAGCAGGACGCGGATGAAGATACCGTGGAGGAGGAAGAGTTTGAAGGTGACCTCGTCATCCCCACGTTATTGTTGTTGTTTGGGGTCGCCGCTGCAGGGAGCCCGGGCGACGGCGTGGCCGCGATGGAGCTGAGTTGCTGTATCGTCTCCTCCCACTCGGAGTTGGTGACCGCGGAACCGGTGCCGCTCATCGCCACCACCGGCTCGTCGTCGTCGTCGTCGTCCAGCAGCTGCTTCTCGAGCTCCTGCAAAATGAACAGCTCGCTCGAGGCCGCCGGCTTAGGCAGCGGCGGCGCCCTGGACAGCCCGAAGGCCTGCGTCTGCGGTGAGGATGTCATGAGCGGCACCTGCCGCTGCAGCTGCGGCTGCATCAGCGGCACCGCCGCCCTGGACGCGGTGGTGAGCGACGACAGCGTCGACGAAGGCGACGCCAGGGCCCCTCCGAAGCTGGACCCGGGGAGAACCAGAGGCCGAGCCGGGGTCCCTCCCAGCAAGGCGGCGATATCGACCGCCGCAGCCGTGCGCTGCCTCACGGTGCGCAGGTACAGCTCCTGCTGCGCCGCCACCTGCTGCTGCTGGTGGTGCTGCCACCTCTCCAGCTCGCCGAGGCTCCTCTTCAGCACTCCTCCACCAGCGGCCGCGTCTGGCCGCTGCTGCAGCTGCATGTGCATCGCCGATCCGACCCCGTAGGCGTACCCCTGGCGCGGATCGCGCCACGGCGCGCCTGGCTCCATGCAGGGCGGGGCTGGGCAGGGAGGAGGAGGAGGAAGGCGACTAGACGAATCTACCGAGGAGGGAGGAATGGAATCCTATGGCTACCTCCAAATGCTATGGCTACAACAACAGCTATTATCCTCTCCGACTAATAAAACCGCCACCCCTCCCCCATCTCTGCTGCGGTTACGTTTTATAAAAGTGAGCCCGGCGTTTGGGATCCGACACCGATTCGGCGGCACTCCCGCTGACGGCGTGGGCCAGCACCAGCAGCCGGGGCGCGGGGAATTGGTGGTGGGTGCGCTGGTGTTTATCGGGAGGCGTTATGGCGGGGCCCTGGCTCGCTTTGGTGCTGGATTTAATGCGAGGCCGAGGCCCCGGGGGGCAGGGTGAATCCGTGATGGACAGCCAGGGCAGTGTGAAGGAATGGAAACGGGCAGCGCGGGTTACCAGCTGAGACTGAGACCGGGTGCCGTCGCGTGATCGCGTCACGCAACTTTCGCCCGGGATGACGCCGTCGCGCTCCTTCCCGCAGCGAGGAGGCGTCGGGACGACACCGGGGCTCTGGGCTATGGCTCTGGCTCTGGCTCCGGGTGGCGTGGCGCCTCACCACCGACGCGAACGCGAACGCGACGCCTGCCGGTGGCCGCCACGACCGGTTTTGCGGGAACCGCCCCTCAGTTTCGACGCATTTCGAGCCGAGCTGGTCCGCACCTCACGTACCTTGCACGGAATCACAAGCGAAGCCGCGCCGCTCACAGACAGTGGGCCAGGGAATCCGATCTCGACACGCTAGGCCGCCTGCGATTTCGTAAAACCAGGCGTTGGATTCCGCAAAAGTCGCTTTCGGAACTTTGGTAGACCACACTGCCAGCCACCGGGCCACACGATTGAACGACCAATATACCCCTGGGGGATTACGTGATACGTGAGGACGTGGGGGAAGGACGGGGGCAGCTGGGGAGGGCAGTTTCGGCAGATCGGGGATGGTTTTCTTGTGGAGCGGTGCGTATTTGTGAAGGAGGTTGCTTGCTTGGGGTGCGTTGGGAATTAGTTAGGAAACCGAAATATCCACCCAACAACCACGTACCCACCTTTCTGGTCCAGTTCGCTTCGGGAAAAAAAAACTAAAATACTGTTCCAGCTGATTTGCTGCGAGAGAAAAATACTGTTCCAGCTGAAAAGACAAGCCAAAAAGTATGGATTATAGGGTTTGTTCGCTTAAACTTATCAGTCGGCTTATCATATATAATCTACAGTATTTTTCTCTCACAACAAAACAGCTTTAGTTAGCTTTAGTACAAGCCAAACAGACCCTATAAGATAAGCGAACATGGCCTCTATGTCTAAACCCCGATTCTCTCTTTTCTTAGCCCCGAGTATGTTCACACCACTCCGTATCATATTCATATATACTACGTGCATACAAGTATAGAAGTACCACACTAAAAAAATAGCTCATTGACCTATCCTGTTAGAGTGGGAAAGCCAGTGTGTATCCTCAACACTTGTCACTTGTGTATATAATCAACGCTTGTGCAACGGAGACACCGCCCTAATCAAATTCTAAGCACCAGACTACAACTCCTTGTTGTTTTCTTTGTTCATACTCACTGATGACTCGGAAAATTCCAGGTTCCCGGCCTCTCTTCGTAAGAGCTGTACACACGATTAACCCACCAGAGCCGACACAGAAAATCCCTGCACAGACATACGGTGTGCTAAGCGGGAGAGGTCAACATCCACGCTCATGCATGTTCTGTAGCACCGGCGGAGGAGGTCCCGGTGCCCCACCTGGTTCACGTTCCAAAGTCATGACCTGGGCTGCATGGCGGCAAAATGCTACACGCACCTGGTCTAGTAGCTACCACGTACAAAGTGACTCGCGGATCAATTTGGTCATTCATTGGCTCGAGGATGGCAAAAACAGTCCTAAAGAAATAGGAACTGAAGGACTGTTTGGAAGCCATAAATGGCATGGGACAGGAATAGTCTAACCACAAGGTTTAGCATGAATGTGTATGTATATGAAAGAGAAGTTGGAAGAATGATGGCGGGGATATAGCACGGCAAAAGCATACTCGCTCGATCCAAATTGTCACATTTATATGAAAACTTCTCTAACTTTGATCGATGTTATAGGTAAATGCATAAACATTTATAATATCAAATGAACTGCACTAAATTGGCCCCGTTTGCTGGTCTAAATCTTGGCTGAAACTGGCTAAAAAATACTATTTTGACTGAATTATTGTGAGAGAAAAACACTGTTCGGGCTGAAAAAACAAGCCGAACGAGGCCATTCTCTATAAAACATGTCTTGGTAGTGCATTTATTTAGGCCTTCTTTGGAATGGAGGAAAAACATAGGGATTTTGAAGGATTCAATTCTTATGGGGAAATTTCTACAATGCCCTTTGTAACAAATGAATGTTTTGCAACACTTCCTTTGAATTCATATGGATTGAGCCATTCTAAAGTAAATTTGGAGGGAACTAAATATGAGCTGTAACCTCATTATTTTGTTTCCTATGTTTTCCCTACATTTCTTCCAAATGGATTTTCCTAAACACTATAAAGGATTAGCAATTGAAGGCCTATTTTGAGTCTAGAAATGGCATGGTATAGTAATAGTATAACCACAAGACCTAACATGTATTGCCTATGTTGCGCAAATAGTAACATTTAAGTTTTGTCTTAAGTCAAAGTATTTTATGTTTGACCAAGTGTAAAGAGAATATTATCAATAATTATAACAACAAATAGATTTACTATGAAAATATACCTAGTGATGAAACTACTGATATTTATTTGGTATTATTCAAATTTGTGTGTTTTTCTATATAAATTTAGTTAAGTTTACGATTATTTGACTAAAATAGAATGACATTTTTTGCAGGATGGATGTAGTATAAAAAGAGAAGTTCGAAGAATCATTTCAGTGTGCTTGTGAATTGAATAAGAGTGAACTACCATTTGAATCTTTTTTTCATAAGTTGTGGAAGATGACTTATTCAAGCACGTGATTTTGAGCAAAGAAAATAGGTGCCACACCTAGTCACAAATAAGAAGATCGGCCATACTTGGGTTCAATTTCTCACTCGCTGGTTGATTGTGAAATCGAGAGATCACCAATTTTTCACGGATCGATTTCTGAAGCCGTCGGTATGGCATCATCAATAGGTTCACACAGTGGTCCTCAGGGTCAGGGCAGGGGTAGCACCCCAACGCTACACGGTGTCGTGCAGCCTCAAGTAACACGTCTGCATTTATCCTCCACGTCATACCGGTTGGTAGCCTCACTGTCTATCATGTTAGCCTGCAGAAGCGTCGACCTCCTCATCGGACAAAAAGTTCAAGCGACAAGTCGAGCGAGCGTTGCAGCGAACGATAGCCTCTGGCACGCACAGCAACGAGCAGGACGACAAGAGGAAAGCAGCAAGGTGAAAAAGAAGAAAGCTGCAAACTGCTGCATGCTTGCTGGGACCTAAAATAAATACCACACCACAGTTGTACTGTAACAGCAGTAACTAGTGGCGACTAATCAGTCCCATGAAGGCATGAATGAAGCTGAAAGACGAGCACGTCAGCTGCAAAAACAGAGCTGGTTGGACAAGGGCACGGCACTACTAGCGCTAGCGCCTAGCGGCGCCCCCCTTTTGGGCGATTGGTGGCAGGTCTCATCGGCAGAAAGCCGCTATAGGAGCCGGGCCATCGATCACATCCTTCCTTTGTTCTCTCCTGATATTTGTTGTTGGTGACCAAACCTAACGGAGGAGAGGACGGGAGGCGGGATCGCGCGTGCCTGCCGTTGTCCACGGCGTCGGCGTGCGTTCGGCAGTTGGGCTGACGAATTGACTGGGGAATCTCTGCGCGTTTTTTTTCTTTTTGTGTTCGGGGAGATTTTTTTAACACCTTTTTAAACTAATTTTAAATTTAACACTGTTTTTTCTTTCAAAACTAACATTTTTTGCCGCGCCTATTGCCATGGCGCGGCGAAACGCATATGTCGTGTCATGCATAGTGATGCCGTGGGAGGATGACGTGGCGTGGACCGGGGCGCTGATAGATGATGTGACAAGGTCTACCGCGCCACAGACCACGGTGCGGCACTGACGCGTCAAGGCCCACGGCGCGGCAGGACCTGGACGCAGATAGAAGCCGACCAGCCTCAATTGCAATTGAACGGAAGCTGCTGTCGGTGAGGATCGGCAGCGACGCAACCATGGACTCCGGCTTCGCGTCGCAGCTGAACGGCACCTGCAGCTCCGACCCCAACGCCTTCACCTTCCTCGACCCCTCACCGGTGGGCTTCGACAACGCCTTCTACCGGAATCTATAGGTCGGCAAAGGGCCTCCTGGGCTCCGACCAGGTGCTCTACTCCGACATGAGGTCGCGCAGCATGGTCGACTACTACGTGTCCAACCAGGGTGCCTTCTTCGGCGATTCGTGGCGGCGATAACCAAGCTCAGGAGGATCGGGGTCAAGACGCCGGCCACTGGCTGCGAGAAACTATCTTTGTTACTACCTGTGAGGCTCCTTGGGTACTAAGCAGGGCACCACCTAGCTGACACATGCCGATCTCATCCTGCTGCAAATCGTCCCACTGATGGTGCTGTATGCGGAAGCCCGGGGGGTCGTCGTCGTCATCATCATTGTCGTCCTTGTTTGCAGGGTCCTTTCAGCGCTATGATGTGGTGGTGTACGCACTGCGGAAGCGACACCTGTCACCGGCTAAGAAGAGCCGGCTGGTGTTCTCAAAGAGCTAGAAGACGTGCCACCCGACCGCGTCGGGTAATCGGGTTCCACCCAAGGAGTGTCCATGCAGCTCAACTTCTGAGCTAGCTTCCTACAGCTCCGCTTCACCTTCTGCATAAATAGACGTTAAAGTTAGTGTATTTTCCAAACGCATATACACTAAAGAAATATTTTCGGAACGGATAAGTTTATGTTTACCTCCACAAAAGCCTCGAGAATGCCTGGCCCCTGCCCTCTAGACTCGTGAAGCCAAAACGCTGCTTCGTTGGACAGCCTTGACAATTATGTCGCCTAGGTACAGAAACGCGGTTGAACAATTTTAGTACACATACTTAATACTAAATGGATAACAAATTATATCATTCGAGTATCTTACCACGTATCTTTAAAGCGGGGCTCTCTGTAGTTGTGTGTCGTCCTTAGTGACAACGTCGTACACATCTTCGATCACATCTTCCTCGTCAATCGCCTCCTCAATGTACGGGGGATTGATATGTGTCCTCGTAGACATATGAAGCCACCGCAGGTACTCGTCGGAGGTGTGCTGGTCGTGGGGGGTACCTGCATCGACCGGCTGACGGTCCCTGGTCTGCCACAACTGGATGTACGCATTATGTGTCACGCGTCAATCCTTGGTCTTGTACCTCTTCCTGCGGTCATAACTACAACAAAATGATTGTTAGTTGTACCATACACACCTCTGAATTGTAGCTTTGTTATTAATCGATAACGCACCCATATAATTCTTGGTTGGTGGAGTAAAGCGGTGGTGGGTAGCCTATCATTCTTTTGAACTGCCTGCAAACCCTGATGGACAAGTGAATCTCGACCACGTGGAAGAAAATAAGAGGAACGTTGCAGCGATACTCGTCTGACTCATCCCTAGTGACAGGACTCAGATAGTATTGGAGCTCCGGAGCATCCCAAGGACACTAATGCACTTGAGCATTTCATAATTGAGTTAGGTTGTGATATAGTGTACATCGAACAAGACACATGTATGATAGTAAAGAGAGTGTAACCTGGTGCTGTGTCAGGACATCGAGACAATCCGTGTACTCTCTGTAGTTGCGTCTCACATTCCCTCTAACTAACTCTGCTTACGTCCAGATATACAAAGCTGTAGGGAGTGTATCCTGCCTGTTCCAATATTGTATTGAACACGATAATAAATTAGCCATTAATAATTTCATCATATGTAACTGCCTCGAAGAATATAGTGAACCGAAGTACTTACCGGTAAACCAGTAACAAGGAGCCTCCCAACGGGCCATCGTTCCCAACACAAAACCTGGAGTAGGTAGGAGCAACCCCTAAGGTTCGAATACCCTGAGGTGTGACGGTAGGCAACACATAGCTGTCGATACGTTCATGCCAGGACTGCGCTGCCCCAACTATACGCCGCTATGTTATCCTACGGCTGGCGTAGTATGTCAAGAAAGATCCAGCTGATGGTGTTGCCCGAGGCGTCTAAGAATAGGAAAGCACCAAGAAAGTGCCAGAGCCACACTCTAGCAAACATGTCGATCTGAGCCTCATTAGCCTATAGGTCCAAGTAATTAAAGCGCTCTGTGATCCACGACGATGAAACACCAGAATTTTTCCTGAAATTCACCAAAGAAAATGAGACCAGATGGCTGTAGGAAAGCAATGCAAGTATTAAATAGGCTTGAATTGCTCACTTATTTTTCTTGAAAACCTCGTCGTCCGGTGGAAGAAAGCCAGTGAACTGAGCCACCAGCTTCCTCCCAGTGATCGTTGTCAACTATACCTGTTACTGGAAGTCCCCCCAACCAAAGTCCAAAGATAGCATTCACGTCTTGCATGGTCAAGGTCATCTCGCCGCAAGGTAGGTGGAACGTGTGGGTCTTAGGGCTCCACCTGTTATAAGAATAGAACAACTCTTAGTTACCTCAAATTTATTATAAGAATGTTTACGTACAATGAAGGCACACGCACCTGTCTACAGCTGTAGTAAGTAGTGCTGGGTTAAGGGCAGAAGACCGTAGTTGACTACACGGACAATCTCGAGAAAACCGGCACGCCGTATGTACTGCACGTAACGCTTATCCTATTGGTGCACCCTGGTGTGCGTGCGGGGCCTCAAAGGAGGCAAGGGCACCTTAGCGTCGGTGTTAGTCAAGAAGTGTGCTCGGTGTGGGTCGTCGTACTCCACCTCAAGAAGGGGTACAACTGGTGTTGCGTGGGAGGAGCCATCCTTTTACAAATTGATAAACAAAGGGTTAGAGTATTTAAATTAACAATATTTAAATTAACATTATATAGCATTGCAAAATTTGAACTAATTGTTATGCAATAGGAACACAATATGAAAGCACATGTATATTTTCAAAGTAACATTAACATACATATTAAACAAATTCACTAGAAAAATAAACAACTTCTATGTATGGACATGTTGCTCTCGTCTTCTATGCCTGCTAGCCTTGTGGTCGGGTTCTTTGTAAACGGAGCAAAGATTCCTACCACAGATCTCGTTGAAGTCTTCCCCTCCGTACATGTCTTCGCTGTATCCTCTCATAGCGTAACCTAAACCCAAAGACCTAACTAACAGTAACCTAAACCCTAACTACCTAACCAAACCTTAACTATACTACAACACACAACCTAAACCCTAAAAACTACCTACCTAAATAAACAAATTCACTAACCTAACTGTACTAAATCACTAACCCTAACTATCCTAAATCACTAACCCTAGCTAAAATAACATTCATAATAACAAGAAATCGAGAGAGGGAGCTACCTTGACAAGCGGGGACCTTTTGGGGTCACCTAAGCTGAAGGAGATGGCTGCTGGCAGCCTTGCCGGCCGGCGGCGCACGTGAGGCGACGGCGGCGACGCCTGGTGCAGGCGACACGGCGGCGGCCACGTAGGCGGTGCGTACGGCGGCGGCCCCTTGGCGGTGGCGACACTGGGCGGAGACGGCGGCGTGCGCTGGGGTCGAGGGCGAGGGTGGGCGCAGTGGGGGCGTCGCGGGCTTTTACTGGGCCTTAATGTGCCACCGGCGCTGGCGCGTCACAGCCGCGTCAAGATGGGTGGCGCGACAGACCCTGCCACGACGAGCCCACGTCATCCTCCCGCCGCGCCACGATGTAGGCGCGGCACAAGTATTTCGCCGCGCCATGACAATAGACGCGGCAAAAAGTGTTAGTTTTAGAAAAAAATTATGTTAGATTTAAAATTAGTTTACGAAAAGTGTTAAAAATAAAAAAAAAACTTTGGGGACACGCTGCACCGCACCCCACACTGTTGCTGTCAGTGGCTGCGACCGCGAGCCTCGTCTGGTGGGACCGCGCTACTACGGCGTAGGAGTACTCGTACCGCAGGGCAGCAGGAGGGCCTTCCCCCACTGCGGCCCTGTTCATGCGCTAATGATTCTTTTTCGTTACGCTGGGGCGCTGCGACAGAGAATGTAGAATACGGACAGCGTACTGGTGTTGTCGCTGCTGTACCTGTACGTGTACAGTGTACCGGCACGCCCCTGTGGTGTATAGTATCTTTGGATGGAGATCTCATTCATTTCGCTGTCGCAACGATGTCACCGGCGGCATCGACCGACCATAGCATTCATCTACACAGCACAGCACAGCAATAGATAGAAGAGTTTAACCATCATGGCGCCTAACACCCGTGTAAAAACGGGCTCATAATTCCCAGCCGGGATCCGAGGTAAATGAAAACGCATCTGCTTGAGAACGACGGGGAGGAGGAGGGGGCGATTTTTGACGCAGCACTGTCATGCTTTGCGCTGCGCTGCGCTGCGCGACCAGGTCGGGTCGGGGTCTCACGCGTCAGACGTGACCCGTTCCAACATGTCGGGGATGATTTGTGTGATGCCGTCCTACTGACGCCGTTTCGCTCGCGGCCGTCTCTTTCCCTCCGTCCCCGCCGGCATCACCCTGCTGTCCTGCATGAAGGGCTGAAGGCGTTCACTGTGACGACTGATGAGAGGACTGGCGAAACATTCAAACCCGTGTCGGGTCGATGCGTTCGATCGCTGCTGCTGCTGCTGCTACTGGCCCCTACTAGGCCCTAGTGGTAGTAGTAGTACTACAGGCGAGGTGAGAGTGCCCTGAAGGTTCTCCCCGTCGGACAGGCACAGGGCAGGCTCACTGAGACACTGACGACCTCGCACTCGCAGTCACGTGAACACCTCTCGTCCTACGTAGAGCTCCCCGGATTTGAGCAGGTCTCACGCTCGGCGTACGTCTACGGCAAACGAAAGCAATACACCAACGACTATCGGCAGGGTCAGGGATTCGCTCGCACGCATCAACAAAAGCGACACCGGACGCTGCCCTGAGATCACATTAATTAGACGACGACCTCCAGCCGTCTGATGGGCCGACCCCACACCGCATCGCCACCGCAGCTTCAAGTGGTCGGCACCCGGGCCACGGAGCCACCCATGACCCATCACGAACTGTGCGCTTGGCAAGGGGGTGCAGCCGCAGAACAGCTGATGGCGGGAAGCTTTATTGAACGAGCCGGACGACGGAGCACGGACGGAGCATGTACGATGCCCCGCTTGCAATGGCCACCCAATCAACTTGGCCGGGCGCGCGCGGGGGGCCGGGGCCGGGGCGAGCGACCGAGCGCGAGGGCAGCTGTGCAGGCTGTAGGCAGGTGGTTTGCCAACACTGTTTTTTTTCTCGTAACAAATCAGCACCAGCCGAGCTTATCAATCCAGAAACCAACCAGCGAACAGACCGGTGGCCTGCGGGCGATCGACTCATGCAGGTGTAGTCGACCGACGCGACGCCGTCGAGTTGGCCGATTTTTTTTTTTTGTTTTTCAGCCCTTTTTTCAAAAGATGTTCATAAATACGTCCCTAACAGTATCTTTTAAAAAAAATATATCCTGACATCGGCGCCGTGATAATTGGCGCCGAGATTACACGTGTCGACGCCAAAGCAATTGACGTCGAGGTCTAGAACCATTTTCTGCGTGTCGTTGACGTGGCTGTTTGCGTGGCGTAGACGTGACATGAGCTGGGCGCCAGTACGACGCCAGTACGCATTTTCCCCTTGCGCCGTTCCGCGTCCGCGGGCGTCAGGCCACCGCTACCACTCATGCCGATGCCGTCCCACCAGTGAAGTAAAGACGCCACGCCGCGCGGCGTGAGCGGGAACGGCAATGAGGGCGCCGCTGCCGTAGGGCAGGGGAGCAGGCGGGGGTGGCGCGCTCGGCCGTCGCGCTGGCGCTTCTCTGCCTCTTCTACATCGCCGCCTTCGCCCCCTCCATCCGCCGCACGCACCCTCGCCTTCCCCTCCGGCTGCGGTTCCGGGTCCAGGGGAAGGAAGCGCTCCCGGCGGACCTCGCCGTCTCCTCCATCCCGGTGCGCACCGCGGTCGCCCAACACCCGCGCCCTCTGCTTGTTTCGTTAACGGAGTCGTGATGAGCGGTCTGTGACTGCGCGCATTGCCAAGTGCTGACCCCGCGTGCGTGTGTCGTGGGGTTCGAAAATCGAACAGGTGTGTGACGCGCGGCACTCGGAGCTGATCCCGTGCTTGGACCGGCGCCTCCACTACCAGCTCCGGCTTTGGCTCAACCTCTCCCTCATGGAGCACTACGAGCGCCACTGCCCACCGGCGCCGCGTCGCCTCAACTGCCTCATCCCACTGCCCGTCGGATACCAGGTGAGGGAGAAGCCACCGTGTGTTACATTGCAGAGTGTCGTGTTGCACTTGCACCTTGTTTGTGTTGCTCTAATGCTCACGCTGATGTGATGTGCGCGCGTCCGCGCGATGCTTGATTAAGTGCCCATCAGGTGGCCGAGGAGCAGGGACGAGGTTCGGAAGGCCAACATACCCCACCCGCACCTTGCTGCTGAGAAGTCAGACCAGCGGTGGATGGTCGTCAATGGCGATAAGATCAACTTCCCTGGTGGGGGCACCCACTTCCACACTGGCACTGACAAGTATATTGTGCACCTCGTGCAGGTTTGAAAATATTCTTGATGTTAATCTACTGCACATGGTTGATATCGTAGGCTAATGCGACCAATGTTTTTTTTATCTGTCGTGATAGATGCTCAATTTTCCAAATGGCAAGCTCAACAATGGAGGGAACGTCAGGAATGTGCTTGATGTCGGCTATGGGGTTGCCAGCTTTGGCGCTTACCTTCTTTCGCATGATATACTTACGATGTCTCTCGCTCCCAATGACGTGCATGAAAATCAAATTCAGTTTGCCCTAGAGAGAGGGATCCCGGCAACCCTTGGTGTGCTGGGCACTAGGAGGCTGCCATACCCAAGCCGCTCGTTCGAAATGGCACACTGCTCTCGTTGTCGGATTAGCTGGCTGCAGTATGAAACATCAGCGTTTTGCAACATGGGCACACAACCACTGAACCACACATACCCTCTCTGATGGTGATCTATTTAACCTTGAAATATTATTTGCAGGACATTTGGCATTCTAGAGTAATTCAATATTGGAAGCACATGAAGTCTGAGATACGAAAGGATTCCTTTAGAAATGTTATGGATATGAGTGCTAACCTTGGAGGATTTGCATCATCTATGAAGAAAAATGATGTCTGGATAATGAATGTAGTTCCTTTCACGGAATCTGGAAAGCTGAAGGTTATATACGATCGTGGTTTAATGGGGACTACCCACGATTGGTAAGATTTTTTGACGTACTTCCCATCTATTTATTTAATTGTTTCAAGGTGGAATTTGCATACCTAGAAATTAGAACTGTTACATTTATGTTCTCTTGTGGCATGCAGATAACAGTTTGATTGCATGACTATAGTCTGCAATTAATTAGCCATAAATATAAATTATCAACTTGTTTTCTCATGGTTGTCCATATAAATTCGTTTTCATGTGTGGAAAGGGGAGGGGTGATATTATCTTGTTTGATTTCTAAGATGCAACCGTGTGTAATTCTTAATCTGTGCAACTAGCATAGTGGCTGCAGTTATAAACATGATTTTCAGAAATTAGGTAGTTTGGCTGTCATATTTTGGAACATGTGGCTGTAGTGTTTGAGCCTTGAGGCCATAGTTCTATCCATTAGAAAATTACCTGCATTGTTATTATGATTACACAAAACCTAAAAACATCAGGCTCGTTGGGGAAAAAATGAAAAAAAAAAAGTTAGGCCTATCAACGCATCTGCCCTGTTGCTTTTTTTTTTTTTTGAAAGACCCTTCTTTCCATTTGCATCGTCTTCCGTAGTTGACTTATGCCTGACATGGTGATAACCACTGAAAGAAATTTCTTGTGCATTGTCCCGTTTATTCCTTACTTGCTGTTACATATGGCTGATGCTAATTTTCTTTATCTACGATTTGTTTAACTGAAGGTGTGAATCATTCTCCACATACCCGCGCACCTACGACCTCCTTCACGCCTGGCTCCTATTTTCTGAGATAGAGAATCAGGGATGTAGCCTGGAGGATCTTCTGATTGAGATGGACCGCATCCTGAGGCCTTATGGGTACGCCATCATCAGAGACAAAGCTGCTGTCGTTAACTACATCAAGAAGCTTTTACCAGCGCTAAAATGGAGGCCCCGTACTGCATGTAATTAGAATTGCCACTTGTACTGCATGTGTCCTTGAACCTGTAACCTAATTTATTATTTATGAATGTGATGTTTTGCAAATAACATACCAAATACTTGTTCGTTAAGTACTATAGTATAGTATATGATGAAAGATTTAATACAATTTTTTTTTAAATAAATTACCTACCTTGAGGTGTCCTGGACAGGCAAATGCGGCCAGCGCATGCCGGGAGAGTCCAGACGCCTTGAGGTGTTGTATTGTATCCGATGCTGGCAGCCGCGTCCGATACGCGTATATATCAGAGATCATACGTTCTCAGATACACATCCACGACGTATCAAACGCGTACCGGATACAATCCACATACTCGATATATGCTACCCTCTAGAAGTGTAGCTTTGTTCTACTTCCTTCTCTAAACCACGTACGTAAGGGTGTCGCACTCCCTTAGCATGTCACCGAGTTAAACCCGCTAAATCACGTATACGGTGGTAGACGACATCTTATACTCCAGTATTTCTCCCACCAAGCCTGGCATCGCCCCTAGCTGACAGGAAACGTGGCATGCAGATCTGTGATGCCTAGGCATAATTTCTCTCTCTGTGATTAGGAACATCCGTCGATGGGATCCAGGTATAGTTGAGAAACTTACTGAAGCTGGCTGAAAAATACTGTTCCGTTCCGGTTGAATTGTTGTGAGAGAAAAATACTGTTACGGTTGAAAAAAGAAGTCGAACAAGCCGAATATGAGATAAGCTGAACATGACCTAATCCTTACTGCAGTAATCGATTTGTTTATTCCAATCTAAACGTGTGGCCGCAACTTTTGCCGTAGTTTCTCATTTATATTCTTTATGAACCAGGTAGCAGATTGCACCTCGAGGAAGCTACGTCTGCATTCACCTATATCGTCCGCCGGTCCGCGTGTCCATGGTTCATCCCTGCGACGACCACGAAGCATTCGGTGCACCGGCGATCAAAAGCAAACCGAGAGATAAATACTAGTAGTAAAATAATATACTCGTAAATAATGTATGAACTGATACTCATGTCCAAAAAAAAGGTATCTACATATACATATACTCATTCGTAAAAAAAGTATGTACATATACTAAGCATACTTCCGTGTATCTACATATATATACATATACTCATTTCTCAAAAAAGTATCTACATGTACATTCTAGATAGAGTATGTACTAATACTAGCTCCTGTCAAAAGTATGTAGGCATACTAGCATCGATCGTGTCAATGTTTGTGTACTGATACTCGTGTCAAAAAAGTATGTCCATGTACTAGCATACTATTTTTTCTCCTAAAAACGGTTGGTATACTCTATAATAAAATTCCATGAGTATATGGATGTACTCCCAAATATACGCCCAAGTATATGGATATACTCCCAAGTACAAGTATACAAATATACTCATTTTCTTATTAAGTATGTGTCCATACTTTATTTACACAAAAGTATATAAGTCAGTAATAAATTTAGTATCCACTTTATTTAAAAGAAGCTAACAAACTCACGCCACAAAATATGGACGCGTAACGTCTAGTGGCCTCTTCGTGCGCATGCAAGCGGACACTGCAATTAGCCAAAAAGAATAGTGCTTAGCGGGTTTTGATGATGGACATATACCCAATAAATAACTACTTATATATATATATATATATATACTCTCTCCAACCTCTGTCTGTATACGACTACCAGTACCAGGGATGCACCACAACGCAGGTTCCCTCCTGATACAGTATATATATCAATTTCCATAGCTCGGTGCTGTAGTAACTGACGTCGAGCTTGACCTCAAGATCTACGGCGTGGAGCTCGGCGTCAATATCCACGGCGCCGAGCTCATGCCACGTCCGTGCCACGCAAGCAGCCACGTCAACGACACGTAAAAAATGACTCTGGACCTCGACGCCAAAGCAATTGGCGCCGAAACGTGTAAGCTCGGCGCCAATAGTCACGGCGCCGAGGTCAGGATCTATTTTTTGAGAGGATACTGACAGGGACGTATTTGTAAAAATCTTAAAAAAAGGCTGAAAAAACAAAAAAAAATCGGTCGAGTTGGGACGCACACGGCCATACGCTGCCGCCGAGCAGTCCCCATCGCGTACGGGCCGGAGCATTCAAGCAGGCGAGACGAAAAGGAAACAAACCAACTGCAGCCGCGCGCGCCCGCTTGCTACAGCCTACAGGCCTTACCGCTGGGTCAGTGGGCCCCGCCGCGCGGGTAAACATACGAGCACGTGGAGTATGCCGTCGTGTGCGTAACCGCCCCGTCTCGTACGTTTTCCAGCGCGTGCGGCGTGCCTGGACGATTCGTGCTGCGGCCTCTGCCTGCTGCCGTCTCCGGTAACGAGTGCGTGCAGTGCAGCAGCTGTTTTTCCAACGACCAAACCCCGTCTTGGCTGCCGTAGCAACTATACTACACTGTACTTCTCCGGCTGTGGTTCCCGTCGTGATTCGTGAAAGAGAAGCCGGCCGGCGGCGACCGGAGGGAGAGGAAGATTCAGGGTTGGCGCGAGGGGTTTGGACGAGCCCAGGACTCCAGGTCGTCTAGCGGCGATTGATTCGTCCCTCGCCCTTCGCCTAGAAGCAGGAATCAGTCCACCGATAGTGAGGTAGAGATTCTTCCGACGCCTCAAATATTCCCTAGCTTCGTCGACGACGGCGTCTACCCACCGCCATCCACCAAATCGTAGGAGCAGGAGCGGATCGAATTCTTATATTTCTATAGGGGCGGCCGGTGCTTTGGAAAGAAATAGTCTCATCGCAAGCAAGTTGCGCGCGTGCTCCCCACACAGCATCACAATCACAAACCATCCTCCCGTTCTAGGCTATGTTCGGCATGAGTTATCGCTGCTGCGGCGGATCTGTAAAGCTGATTTTTTTTTGAGAAAAACACTCTTCCATAATTAAAAAGTAGATCTAATCTCGGCTTATAAGCTGTAGCGAAAAGAGCCCTGCGACTTCTCTGGCAGCTTTTCTCCGCGCATTCTCTCGCCCTCACAACACTGAACTCTGAATCTGAATGCCTTGTTTTTCCCCTGGGAAATTTGTACGCTCTGATGAAGATTATCCAGTACGAAGCAGGATCTACGGTGGTTGGAACAATTAAAAATTTAACCACGCTGGTACTGGAGTACGGCAGTAGCCAGAAAAATTGCACGGACGACGGGCGTAACTGAGGGTAGATCGGCATTCAGGTTAAGTACCATCAGTGATGGTAGCAGTAACAGCACAAAAAGTCGCTGAAGAATTTGCGTGGCCTTTATTTAACAGCCATGTCATTGCGGCATTGCCAACCGCACCTCCGCAGATGAACGCGATAAAAAAAGATCTTCCCCGGTAGGACAGGAGCAGGACTAAAATTGCTCTCGCTTTCCGCGCTAGTAATCTCGCCGAATTGTACCCTTTATCCCGTGTCCTTTCGGCCCCCAACTATTGCGAGAAGATAGAGTGCAGGTGCAGCGCAGGAGCCTGTCAAGATCCTATTCTGTGCGTTTTAGGACATGTTTGGAGCCGCGTTTTGGCTTCCAGAAAGTCACCTGCCAGGCACACAGCTCCGGCCTAACTCAGATTTAGTATTTGACAGCCGGAGTAGTAGTAGTATCTCCGCGACGAGCTGTGCAAGTGTTCGGCAATAAATAAATAAATAAAAACGCACGAGTGAGTCTCAATCTCAAGAGATCCGAAGCCCATTTGGAAAAGTCACCATCGAGTTACATGTGTTGTGCCTTATTCCAGCTCCAGCACGCTACCTGACATTGTGCGGCGGATGTTCGGCTGGTATTAAAGCCGGTTAATAAGTCGGCTGAAGCTGTTTTGCTGTGAGAGAAAAATACCGTAGATTCTAGCTGATAAGTCGGCTGATAAGTTCAAGCGAACATGCCTATTCGCTGGTTAGTTTCTAGGCTGATAAGCCCGGCTGGTGCTGGTTTATTGTGAGAGAAAAACAGTGTTGCCTAGCTAATAAGCCTTGGCTGAAAGCAACAAGCGAACAAATGGGCAGAATCGGCCGCCTAAAATATATAACAATATCCTCAGGAAATTTGCTCGGTTGTCCAGAGAATGAAGCATCCCTTTCCCACTCGCATTTCCTCTTCAGAAGACAGAAATTAACATGGACAATTCCTGATCGGCCGTATCGTGTTTGATTTGATAATGATTCCTAGGCTGGCTACTGTTCATTTTCTAACACGTCCGATAAAATGTTGGGCTCGTTGTTTTGTTCGCTAGTTGTTCAGGAATGTAATAGCCTCCATAAAACCATGACTGAACCATGTACAATACTAGATGAAAATCATGAAAAGATCTGCAGAAGAGCTAAGCTAATGAACATTGTACTGCGATCCGACCGCCAGATGGCTTCAGTGTTTCTTTTAAACATTGAACCTGGTTTTATTTTGTCAACGATCTCTCCGAGTCCTTAAAAACACATTGTCCTGATCCGGACCATCGATTCAGCGATCGAGTGGCTACCACGACCGCCCCGTCATCATACCCTCATGCGCGCACAGCTTGGTCCTGCACTCCTGCACAGCATCCACCCACATACACCGAACCGGATCCTCACCTGCAATAACATAACACGCGCGATCCAAATTCAGAGCACCGAATTCAGAGCACCAATGGGGGCAAGGCATATATGTACGTGTGTTTAATCGCTTTCAGTTGTTTCCTTCCTCACGAAATGGCACCCGTTTGTCACTGTCCTCTTGGACTGGCCCAGGCTCTTGTTAATTGATAGGAGTATGATTAGCAGCCTGGATCCAGCAGGGAGGGATAGCCAAACTGAAACAGCGCATTTTCAAGAGCCGGTGCAAGTACAGAAGCAGAATTAACAATGGTGGAAGCTTTGTTGACTTGGAACCAAGAATGGTGGGTCTCCAAGATTGTGAGTTCGATAATTGGAAGCACCACCAGGCCCGCCCACTCAGGCCTCTCTTTCACCAATTTGGGCTGGATCTATTCTGACTGAAATATGGTGATCCCTTTCACTTTTCATGAAACAGTTCAGGCACAGCAGAACAAAAGCCTTTCTAATGTTTAACATAACTACTACATAAGTCATAATAACAGGTGCATAGGATGTGCTCAAAGTGCGTCTTATCAGGATCACCGGACTTTACCCCCTATGGTGAATAGTACGCACAATTGCGACAGTTTCCAACAAAATCAGCAATGGTTAGCTGCTTGAATCTTTCACGCGGTAAGCCCCTGGCTACACAACTGAAGGATAGCGCTTCGCCTGCTGACGAACATGATCCTTGTACTTCGGCATATCCTGTAAATGCCAGCACAAAAGAGCGAAGTGGTAAGGGCATGATCAAAACTAGAATTAAGAAAGTCCAAGCCTATCTCAGTTCAAACAAGAAGTTACATAAACACCTTCTTGTAGAGCCGAAAACATATATCTTGTGCAGCAGAGGCTGGGTTAGGGTTATCAAGTAGGTCTTGAATGCCTATGAGAATTTGCCTCACCGTGACAGAAGCCTTCCACGCCTGAAAGAACATGACTCATGAAGGCCATGCGATCATAACTGCATGGGGTACAATCAACAGATAAAAAAAAGGGCGTACCCAGTGCAGAGACCTTCCGCTCTGTGCGGGGTCTGGGGAAGGGTGTCAGTGGCAAGCCTTACCCTCGCCTGTGCAATGCGAGGAGACTGCGACTCGAACCCGGGACCTTCCGGTCACAGGCGGTAAGACTCTACCACTTGCACCAGGCCCAGATATGTGGATAAAAAAAATCTTACACTGCTAAGTATTGATAGGCACACTGCTCCGGTAGGGTAGACATTGACGTGAAAGAATCCTGCTGGAAACTTGCAGACGGGAGGGCTGCTTGGGTAATCTTCAGGAAAATGCAGAGTCAAGGGGAAATATCCACCCTCCCAGTCAGTCTGCACAAAGATGGATCAAACACATAATTTAACTTGTGTTCCATGATTGGGATGGAGGGCTATCGAGAACGAGTGGAGTGTGACAATTTGCTGTAGGAGGATAAAACAATTAGACAAGACAAAATTATGCAACCAGTCAATAACATAAAATTGGTTGGTCAGCATGTGCACCGCAGAACTATTGAAATGTGAATATAAAATATGAATCGGCACCACGAAAAATGGACCATAACAAACTAAACTACAGTTAAGAAACATTCCCGTTGACTGCTGTCTAACCTTTCATGGAAAGGCCATAGCTTACAAAATTACTGTTTTCCAGAGTTGTCAACGAAGTAGTAAACAGTTTCAAAAGGCAAAGCATATTTTCCTAACCAGTCTTGAATAGGACTGCCAAAGCATCTCATTTGGTTCTAGGGAGCGAAACCAGGCCGCAATACTATGGTATGTCAGAATATCGGTTGATTCACTCATGCTTCTCTCCCATAAGGGATCCTCATTAGTCATTACTGCCAGATCAACTCATTTCAAATGTCATGCTAAAAATTCAATTAAAAATACTATATGCCAACCAAATAGTGCTCAGATTAACTAAGCAATTCCACGTGGGCACATGGGAGCCTAGTACATATACGATAAAGTGCTTCGTACCTAATAAGCATGTCTTCACACGTACCTCTTCATCATAAGAATAGTTCAATTACTTTCTTACTTCAGTGATATCCTGAATATTCACTACTCAGACTATTTTTTTAAAAAAAATGATTCAACCTGCAATATGTTTTGTTTCTTAAAAAATAACTGCAATATCTGACTTTCTAAACTCGAGTAACTGAAAATCTAGTAAATCATCTATCCTATAGTGTGGGAGGCAGAGAAGGAGATAATGCTGGGGAGAGCAACACACTGGTATTGAGAGCGGGGCTTGTCTCAAATAACTACGAGGCTCTGACTTTTTTTTTCTCACATGCAGGAGAATTGTGCATGATTCCATTAATAGATAGAAAACAGACCAAGCACAAGCGGAATCCACGGCCAGGAACAGCCAAATCTACTCTGTCTACTGCAGAAGTTCCCTCAGTCCCTTGGTCATCCAAACATCAGAGGTGTGCCTGATCTGCAGCCTCCTGAAGCACCTGCCTGACTGATGGTCCATGGCCAATTGGCCATCGAAGGCGCAGCGGTTCCTGTGTTTCTAGACCATCCTTGCCAAGAGGGCACCATGGAATTAAATCCTTTCATGGACGTCTTGGGCACCCGTCATGCAGCTCTTTGCCAACATGCTCGCAAAGGGGCCGCGTCCATCGCTGAACCAGGGCCTGCATTGCATCAGCCCTTCAAACCCGGCCTGCTGTGTGAATACATAGGAAACCAATAGATGCTAGATTGTCTCATTGGCCTGATCACAAGTGCGCACTACGAGGCTCTGATAGAACTCATGTTTGGCGGCCAGGCCCTTTTCTGTATTACTTGTTTGCTGGTAACCCTGAACAATACTCCCTCCGTCCACAAAAGGATGCAACTATCACTTTTCGAGGAGTCAAATAATTTAAAGTTTGACCAAAGTTATATAAAAAAGTACTAACCATTATGATACACAATAAGTACAACAACAACAACAACAACAACAACAAAGCCTTTAAGTCCCAAACAAGTTGGGGTAGGCTAGAGTTGAAACCCATCAGAAGCAATCAAGGTTCAGGCACATGAATAGCTGTCTTCCAAGCACTCCTATCTAAGGCTAAGTCTTTGGGTATATTCCATCCTTTCAAGTCTCTTTTTATTGCCTCTACCCAAGTCAACTTTGGTCTTCCTCTGCCTCTCTTCACGTTACTATCCTGACTTAGGATTCCGCTACGCACCGGTGCATCTGGAGGTCTCCGTTGCACATGTCCAAACCATCTCAACCGGTGTTGGACAAGCTTTTCTTCAATTGGCGCTACCCCTAATCTCTCACGTATATCATCGTTTCGAACTCGATCCCTTCTTGTATGACCGCAAATCCAACGCAACATACGCATTTCCGCGACACTTAGCTGTTGAACATGTCGTCTTTTCGTAGGCCAACATTCTGCACCATACAACATAGCAGGTCTAATCGCCGTCCTATAAAACTTGCCTTTTAGCTTCTGTGGTACCCTTTTGTCACATAGGACACCAGACGCTTGCCGCCACTTCATCCACCCTGCTTTGATTCTATGGCTAACATCTTCATCAATATCCCCGTCCCTCTGTAGCATTGATCCTAAATATCGAAAGGTATCCTTCCTAGGCACTACTTGACCTTCCAAACTAACATCTTCCTCCTCCCGAGTAGTAGTGCCGAAGTCACATCTCATATACTCAGTTTTAGTTCTACTGAGTCTAAAACCTTTGGACTCCAAAGTCTCCCGCCATAACTCCAGTTTCTGGTTCACTCCTGTCCGGCTTTCATCAACTAGTACTACATCGTCCGCGAAAAGCATACACCAAGGGATGTCCCCTTGTATGTCCCTTGTGACCTCATCCATCACTAAAGCAAACAAATAAGGGCTCAAAGCTGACCCTTGATGTAGTCCTATCCTAATCGGGAAGTCATCCGTGTCTCCATCACTTGTTCGAACTCTAGTCACAACATTGTTATACATGTCCTTAATGAGCCCGACGTACTTCGTTGGGACTTTATATTTGTCCAAAGCCCACCACATAACATTCCTTGGTATTTTATCATAAGCCTTCTCCAAGTCAATAAAAACCATGTGTAGATCCTTCTTCTTCTCCCTATATCGCTCCATAACTTGTCTTAGTAAGAAAATGGCTTCCATGGTTGACCTTCCGGGCATGAAACCAAATTGGTTCATAGAGACCCGCGTTATTGCTCTCAAGCGATGCTCGATAACTCTCTCCCATAGCTTCATAGTATGGCTCATCAACTTAATTCCCCGGTAATTCGTACAACTTTGAATATCCCCTTTATTCTTGTAGATCGGTACCAATATACTTCTCCTCCACTCATCAGGCATCTTGTTCGATCGAAAAATATGGTTGAACAGCTTGGTTAGCCATACTATAGCTATGTCCCCGAGGCATCTCCACACCTCGATTGGGATACCATCCGGTCCTATCGCCTTACCTCCTTTCATTCTTTTCAACGTCTCTCTGACCTCAAATTCTTGGATTCTCCGCACAAAGCGCCTATTGGTGTCATCAAAAGAGTCATCCAACTGAAAGGTTGTGTCCATATTCTCACTATTGAACAATTTGTCAAAATACTCTTGCCATCGATGTCGGATCTCATCCTCCTTCACCAAGAGATGCTCCCTTTCATCCTTAATGCACTTAACTTGGTTGAAGTCCCGTGTCTTTCTCTCACAAACCCTAGCCATCCTATAAATGTCCTTCTCTCCTTCCTTCGTACTCAAATGTTGGTAAAGATCCTCGTACGCTCTACCCTTTGCCACACTTACAGCTTGCTTTGCAGTCTTCTTTGCCACCTTGTACTTCTCTATGTTGTCCACACTCCTGTCATGGTACAAGCGTCTATAGCATTCTTTCTTCTCCTTAATAGCCCTTTGGACTTCCTCGTTCCACCACCAAGTATCTTTAGCCTCGCGTCCCCTTCCTTTGGTTACTCCACACACCTCTGAGGCTACCTTCCGAATGTTGGTTGCCATCTTGTCCCACATGTTGTTTATGTCGTCTTCTTCCTTCCAAGAGCCCTCTTTGATAACCCTTTCCCTAAATACCTCTGACGTCTCCCCTTTCAGTTTCCACCACTTTGTTCTTTCAATCTTAGCTTGTTTATCCCTACGGGCACGCACCTGAAAACGAAAATCTGCCACCAAAAGCTTATGTTGAGAAACAACACACTCTCCTGGTATCACCTTACAATCCAAGCATGCTCGTTTGTCCTTTCTTCTTGCAAGGACAAAGTCAATCTGGCTACAGTGTTGTCCGCTACTGAAGGTCACTAGATGAGATTCTCTCTTTCTAAAGAAAGTGTTGGCTATCATCAGGTCAAAAGCTACCGCGAAGTCTAGAACTTCCTCCCCCTCCTGATTCCTACTACCATACCCAAAACCTCCATGAACTGCCTCGAAACCTGCGCTTGTAGTACCTACATGCCCATTAAGATCTCCTCCTATAAAAAGCTTCTCACTACTAGGTATAGCTCTAACCAGGCCATCTAAGTCTTCCCAGAACTGTCTCTTAGCACTCTCATCGAGGCCTACTTGGGGGGCATACGCACTAATTACGTTCAAGACCATATCACCAACGACAAGCTTGACTAAGATAATCCTATCTCCTTGCCTTCTCACTCCCACCACACCATTCTTGAGGCTCTTATCAATCAAAACTCCTACTCCATTTCTATTCGCGACTGTCCCTGTGTACCAAAGCTTGAAACCTGTATTGTCCACCTCCTTCGCCTTCTGACCCTTCCATTTAGTCTCTTGAACGCATAATATATTTACACGCCTCCTAGTCGCGGTATCAACTAACTCTCTTAACTTACCTGTAAGTGACCCTACATTCCAACTACCTAAACGGATCCTAGTTGGTTCGACTAGCTTCCTTACCCTTCGCACCCGTCGACTCAGATGCAAAGACCCTTGCTCATTTTTCACTACACCCGGGCGCCGATGTAGCGCGCCACTAAGGAAGCGACGACCCGATCTTTGGTCACTTGACACCATGCCCAGATCACGACACGGCGCGTCACGGGGGTGACGACCCGGCCCTTGCCCATTTAACACCATACCCGGGTTCCGATATGGCGCGTCGCTAAGAGGGTTACGCCCCAACGATTTTCTTTCGGGTTTCATCTCCATTAAAGTGGCTAAGTTTTTACATTGGCTCGCCACGCCTAACACAACCCTCCTCCTTTACCAGGGCTTGGGACCTGCTATGCTGAGACACCGTAGGCGCCCCACCATAGGCGGAGTTATACACAATAAGTACCACTAAATTAATTATGAAATATATTTTTGTAGTAAACCTAGTTGAAGATATAAATGTTAATACTGTTCACTATAAATTTGGTCAAAATTAAGCTAGTTTGACTTGCACAAATCCCATAGTTGCACCTTTTGCGGATGGAGGGAGTACTATCACTATCTTTATATAAAAGGATGACTAGATAATCTGGAAAAGAAGACAAAATTGGAAATAGAGATACCAACCCAAACATACTAAGAATAGCACTATGCCTATATTAGTGAGTCATTGTTCTAGCCGAATCTGATTTGGCTGCTGAACTAGGAAAATCCAACTCCTTTCTATTCCAGCGCCAATGATACTTACTTCTGAATTTCCTGTCCATAACACAATCGACCTCCTTAAAAATAAAACATGATCAATGAATGACTTGATATCCTACGGTTCCAGACAAAGAGTTTCTTTGAATCAAAGATACAGAGATACATTATCATATGGAAGCCAGAATCTAATGAGATTCGAGATTCTAACTTGTGTAAGTCTAGGAATTCGAAAAACGGAAATCTTGTCATGTTATACCCTTTGCATGTTTCTGTTTTGGAAGAACACGTTGAAATAGTTCTTTTTTCTATGAAGACATAGTAAATCAATTAGGAAGCAGACCCAAAAGACCTGACTTCTCTGGTAAAGGTACTGCTACAGCACACACAGTAGCCCAACAATGTTGAAGCTGAACCTTAGGACGAGTCCTCCAAAGAGGGCCTCCATTGTACAATCAGAATACAGTGGCACTTGTAACCAACTGGAAAGAAGACATTTGGTCCCAAATAATGAAACACAAATATATACTCCATCGAGTTACTCCAGAACACTAATAAGACTGCAGCATGAACATGCTTGCACGATTATGCTCCTCATATTCATCTGCCAACAATTAACAGTACAAATGCTCCACATGCAGTGGTTGCAAGGGTGCGGCGCAGTCCAGAAGCTAGGGTTCTGGATCAATCTATGAAAAAAACAACTAGAAAAAAAAGGCAGACCAGCTCAGGAATACTCAAAAGCATTCTACCTTTACTAGACAGATCGTTGTCCTCTTTTCAGGTAGGAGAAAAATGGAACCATATGCAACGCAACAATCCGAAAAAATCAAACAAACCTCGTGTCGTGTGTATCCTGATATTGCCAAACACAAGGAGCAGAGAAGATCTAGGATGGGGACTAGGGAGTGAGTTTTGGCTTACGCCCTCTTTGCCGGGGATGACGCACTTCCAGGCCATGAGGTTCACGGACCCATCCGGCAGCGTCTCCGGCTTCGCCACGAACCCCTGAAGGAATCAAACAAAGAACAAACGCCCCAAAGATTAATAACGGCAAGGAACTAGTACAGGCGCGGCGAAGCAGAAGCTCAGATCGGTGGCGCGCACATAGGGGTGGCTCTTGCGCCACGATTTGCGCTCCTCGGCCAGTCGGCCGCGGGCGATGCCACCAGATGCCATCCCACCCGACCTAGCGTTGCGCTCTAAAATTTTGGGGCTTATCGCGCGAGCGGGGATGTCAGTGGATGGGTTCGGCTTCCGGGCTCTGGGTTTGGCTTCAGCTTGAAGCAACAGCGGCTACAATGTCAGGCTGACATCATCACTTATTTTCCGAAGTCTCTAGCAAGGTTTCAGGATTTTGTTCAAACTTGGACTACCCGTTTAAACGGACCAAAAATTTCATAACTTTCCGAGCAAAAACAAAATTTATATGAATTTTGAGTATAAAATAGATTTTAGAATTTTTAATTGCATTATTTTTTCCAAGTAAAAATATATTTGGATAAAATTTAAAAAAATAAATGATTTTTTGGATACGTTTATCTGATTTTCCTCCTTGCATTTTTCAACTTAGTGTGATTTATCTCATCTGATGTTTTGCCACATCAGCAAAATCACCGTCAAAATCGTTCAGGGTGCAAAAACACTGGTTTCGTATATCAGGGAGGAAAACATATTTCTTTGTTTTAAAAGCTCCTAGGCCCATGTTAACAGGCAGGAGGTAAGAAACTCACTGTTTTGATCAAGGCCCAAAACCCCAAGCACCGAAAAGCCCATTCGTCTCACAGAACAACCCACCCACCAAACCCCCCGGCCGGCGCCCGTCCCCACCGATGGCCGCCGGCGAACCTCCCGCCCCGCGCGCCGCCGCGGCGCCGGGGCCCGAATCCGCGGCCGAGGCCGAGCACCTCCTTTCGCTGGCCGAGTCGGAGCTCTCCGCGGGCCGGCTCCGGGCCGCGCGCAGGCACGCCCTCCGCGCCTCCCGCCTGTACCCGTCCTGCCCGCGCGCCTCGGCGGTGGCCACCGCTGCCAACGTGCTCCTCGCCGACGCCTCCTCCCACCACGCCGCGCTCCTGCTGCCCGAGCCCGACGACCCCGACGCCTCGCCGCTCTCCGCCTCCGAGCTCCGCCGCCACTTCAAGTCGCTCGTCAAGTCCCTCCGCGTCGGCCCCGACTACGCCGCCGCCTACCCCTCCTCCTCCGCCGCCGCCGAGGAGGCTCTCGGCCGCGCCACCGAGGCCTACGAGGCGCTCACCGCCCCGCCCCCCGGGACTTTCTGGACCGCCTGCGCCGGATGCCGCCTCCTCCACGAGTTCGAGCGCAAGTATGTGGGATACCGCCTCATCTGCCCCTCCTGCCGCCGTACCTTCCTCGCCGTCGAGGTTCCGCCTCCGCCGGAGGCCGAACCCCCTGCCCTTGCGCCTGCGCCTCGGCGGCCGGCGGCGGCCAAGAAGCCCAATACGGAGAAGCTGGAAATGACGCTCGCCGAGATGCAGCTCCAGCTCGCCAAGAAGAGGAGGGGCGCAAAGGCTTCGGAGAACTCTTCCCGAGACTTGGTGGTGGTGGATGATGATGATGATGAAGAGGAACAGGAGGACGGCGAGGAGGCTGAGGCGGAGAACAAGCATTCGGACCTGATGGCCGTGGAGGACTCTGACTTCTACAACTTCGACGCCGACCGCGGCGAGAGGTGCTTCAAGAGAGGCCAACTCTGGGCTTTGTACGCCGACGCCGACGGCATGCCACGCCAGTATGCGCTGGTGGATGGGGTGCAGCGAGGTACCCAATTCAGAGTGCAGATACGGTGGCTGGATGGCGAGGAGGGGAAGCCATGCGGGCAGTTCAAGGTTGGGAGAGCAGAGACCGTGGATTCAGTGAACGTCTTCTCCCACCTTCTGGCCTGCGAGAGGGCGGCGAGGGAGGTGTACCAGGTTTATCCCAGGAAGGCCTCGGTTTGGGCGCTCCATGGTGGCGAGGAGGGCGATGCGGTGAGGACAAAGTATGACATTGTGGTGATGCTCAGTGGTTACGATGAGCGGTATGGTGCCAGCTTCGGGTACCTGGAGAAGGTGGAAGGCTTCAGGAGCATCTTCACACGCCGGGACATCGGAAGCCATGCTGTACACTTCCTTCAGAAGGATGATCTTGGGGTGCTTTCGCATCAGATACCGGCCAGGAAGGTGCCCAAGGGCGAGGGATCGGCTCTGCCTCCTGGGGATTGCTGGGAACTTGATCCTGCATCATTGCCTCCCGAGTTGCTGCACATCGAAGCTGTCAAACCACGGGAATGATCTGGTTGTGGTGTAAACGGTTGTTGCAGGTGTTTTAGTTGATAGGATCGGCTGTGCATATAGCACATAAATCGCAGAGGAAGGCTCTTTGTTTGTTCTGCCATGTCAAATGGTGTGAGGATGAGTCTGATTTGCCAACTTTAGCTGGGCATTGATCATGTTTATGATCCTTCTTCATGTAGTTTCCTAGGTAGCATGATGAAACTTGTAGGCATTTGAGTTTCAAGTTCTGCCACCCATGATGTATCACATGAATGATTTTTCGGTATTGAATTGTTGGCTGACTATACACTACTCTGGTATATGAATGATTCTTATGATCTTGTTCCGCCATATTAGTACTACTAATGTATTTTTTAAACAAGCATATATTTGTTTCTTTTGTATCCAGATTTTCTTCAGGTGTATGAATAGGGCGGCAGGGGCTGATTTTCTTGGCATGTTGGTGTGTAGTTAACAAGGAAGTTGTGATGGTAAGCGAGCAATGCTATTATAGTGTTATGTAAATGTAACTAGACTTGTGACTGCATCTCATGGGCAATACAAACCCCTTCATTTGCTCCAGTTTCAAATCACAAATGTCAATCAAAGGTCAGTGCATGAAATGCTTTGCCGAAGTGGATTTCAGATGCTTCCAGCCAGAACTTTCAAGCCAGCGAAATCAAGTGAATTTAGAGTTTTTTTTTTAAATTCAAATAGAACTAGTGCTGCTACAGAGTTGACTGAATCTTGGCGGATATAGGAAATGGGAAAACAATTTGATCGACAGAGGGCATCCCTGCATTTGAGATTAGGCTAGCAACTTTCTACTGTTTTTCTTCTAAAATGATCTTGGAGCCATTTGGATCCCTTCATTTTGGAGGAATTGGAATCTACTTAATAGATTAGGCTATTTGGCTTGGAATTTGAGATTCCACAATTTTTCAAAGTTCACGTATAAGTCTATCTCAAATTCATAGGGTAGGAGATGAAAATCGTTTCTATAGATCACCATGCCATGTTTCTACTCCGCAACTTATACCACTCTCTTCAACTTGCTTCCTATAGTAGAAATGCAACATATAAGCATCTTCCTTGCATAGCTAATAACAGTATACGAATATATCCCATATATAACCATATTAGCTTAATTAATATGTGCCTAAATTATAATTTATTAGAACGAATTCAATTCCAAGGATCCGAACGGGGCTATTGTTATTTAGAAGCAACCTTATGGCTACATTTTTTCCGTAAAAACAGACCTTTTTCTAATGGTGTTTAGAAACAACTTTAACCGCACCTTTTATTATTAGGATATGGTTACAAACCTGGAGTGTGCAATGAACGTACGAATCATGAAAGTAAACCTCTTCTATTGAGCCTATATTTTGAAATTGATGATCAAAGCTTTAAAAGTTCGACTGGATCTTGGTTTGAGCATATGTTATTTTAGTATTTGGCTAAGGGAAAAATGTTCTACTTGCTCTTAATAAGGCCTATAAATTATCATGCTAATTAAAGGAAAAAATAAAGTCATGCATCAATGGCACTACGAAAAAATAACACAAAATATCTCTATACCTATTTATAAATTGCTACTGCCATCATGGTAAAAATAACTCAAAATACCCTTGTACTTATTTATAAATTACATACACTGCCAATCATGGTTTTCTACATCTTGCATCTACCATTTTTATAGAAAAAATGAAGCTAAATATCAACAAAAGAAGACAAAACATATTTAGTCAATGTATAAGTCCATTACACACATGCATTTAATGGAAGATGACCGAAGAAGATCATGAAAACATAGAATAGCAGTGAAGCATTATGACCGAGACAGACGCAATATCAACGAACAAGACAAGCTCAATGACAAGTATATATGACCACTGATATCGATGGCATTGCAATTGCAACACTAGGCTCAAATGGCCATGGCTCCAAGTCTGACTAATTTAGTGATGATTGTAGTGCAAAAAAAAAAAAAAAAACTAAGGGCACCTCCGATAGTAAAAGCTAGCTACCTGACTTTTAGATATCATCTCATCTTTTATACATGTATAAACTGTTCTTTATATTCTCTCTCCTTTCAAGAAAAAGATATATGAGATATATATATCCCTAGTGTATTGGGACACACATTCTTCTATTCCCACTAGTTCAATTTTTTTTTACCTCTCTCTCCTCCACGTGGCATCTAATATCAGCTTAGAGGTGGCTATTGGAAGTGCCCTAATATGGAAGCCCTAGATTTGAATTATGTCTATCAAGAGAAAGCGTACCATGCTATATAATAATAGTAACAAGAAGACGAATAGTGAGGATGACTTCAAACTGGAAAAATAACCCCACGCATCCCAGCCCCTGCGTCGCTCCACCTCTGGGGCGACTCGGGCGGCCGGCTATCTACCGCGCCGCCGCTCCCTACCTTCTGCCCCTGTGTAGGGTCGAGATGGCGACTAGAGGGGGGCTGAATAGTCGTTTCTAAATTTAATCGCGCCGGCTAACCGAAACAAATGCGGAATTACAACAATCGGTATAGCCAAGACTACACCCCTCTATCGAAGTTCACAAGCACATTATAAAGATCCTAATTAGGCAACAAAGATACCGGGCTAGTTAGAACTCACCTATCCAATTCTAGGTGTAAGGTCACACAAACCTATGTCACTAGTATTTTACACACTGGGGAGCTCCTACACAATTCTAGTAAGCAAAAGCACAAGCCTCTTAAGCTCACTAGCAATGCTTAATAACAAGGCAACCAATGCTAAATTAAAGAGCGCAAATACTTAGCTACACAAACTAAGCAATGTGACTAACAAGTTACACAAACCGAATTAGCCACGCAAGGGAGCTACTTCTATACTACACAAGCAAGAAGGTAACTAGTGAGCTACACAAACTAACTAATTACAAAAGCAACTACACAAGCACAATGTATATGAAAGTAATTATAAGCTTGTGTAAGGGGATTGTAAATCAACGGGAAGAACAATGTTGACATGGTGATTTTCTCCTGAGGTTCACGTGCTTGCCAATATGCTACGTCTCCGTTGTGTCGACCGCTCACTTGGTGGTTCGACGGCTAATTGGCACCACCCGCCAAGCCCGCACGTCGGGCACCGCAAGAACCTACCCTGAAAGTGAGGGTAACTCAATGACACACTCAACTAGAGTTGCTCTTCGCGGCTCCCGCGGGGCGAGAACAATGCCCCTCACAAAGCTCTTCTCCAGAGCACCGCACAAGCTTCTTGCGGGCTTCGATGGAGACCACCACCAAGCCTTCTAGGAGGTGGCAACCTCCAAGAGTAACAAGCACCACCGGCTTGCAAGACGACCATCTAGTGCCAAGCACTCTCAAGCTAGAATCGCTCACTCACTCAATCGGATGAACACTATCAATCTAGAGCGAGTTAGAGGGCTCCCAAGCACTCTCAAGCATGGACACAAAGTCCCCCAAAGTGCTCTACCTACGCCATGGCCGAGACCACCTTCTATTTATAGCCCCATGGGATAAAATAGCCATTACCCCTTCACTGGGCATTTTTCGGGATGACCGAACGCGCCGGTCAGATCGACCGGACGTACCCTGCCAGCGCCCGGTCGCGCTACGCCGTTTCATCGCCGAGTTGATCCACATCAACTCCAACTTCATCTCCTTTGTAAATATGCCAACACCACCAAGTGTACACCACCATATGTATATGTGTTAGCATTTTTACAATCATTTTTCAAAGGATTAGCCACTCAACTTGCCACGCCACTCGATCCTAGCGACGATGCAAAGTTAGATCACTCGAGTGGCACTAGATGACCGATATGCAAACAAGTTTGCCCCTCTTGATAGTACGACTATCTATCCTAAACCCGGTCATCAACTTCTCTACACATCTATGACCGGTGAAATGAAATGCCCTAGGTTATATCTTTGCCTTGCGTATTCCATTTCATCTCCTCAATTGTTGATGCAACACATGCACCAACCAATCACCAAATGATATGACCCATTTCATATCATCACGTGACCGTATTGGTTCATCGATCTTGACTTTACTTGCTTTTCACCGTTGCCTTCGTCCATTGGTGCCAAGTCTTGCTCAAGCTTCACCGTCACGCGGTCCATCGCTCCAAAGCCTCCGACTTGCCCTTCACTCTTGCAACCGGTCCATCAAGCCAAGTCTTGTCTTGATCTTCTCCACCTTGATCACATGACTCAATGTTGTATCTCATGTGCAATGAGCTCTTTCATCATCACATGTGTGAGCTTTGCAACATCTCCGAGCTATTTCCACCTTCATGGCATATGTTGCTCACACACATGTACCTGTGGACTAATCACCCATGTATCTCACATAAACACAATTAGTCCACCTAGATTGTCACTCAATTACCAAAATCACATAAGGACCTTTCACTCTGGCTTCGCCGCCGCCCAAGCAGGTCGCTAGGAGGCCTGCGCGACTGCGAGGAAGGCGACGATGGGCCTTTCCCTGCTGCTCTTAGCGGCATCTTGAGCAACTTCAAGCAACGACGGTGATATCTCGTCTGGCGGTAGCAGAGCTCCACAGGAGTCCAAATCTGGGGGCCTTCATGAATAGATCCGGTGCCCCCGTGTGTGGATCTAGCGTCCCTCGACAAGGGCTTCCTTTGCTACTCCATCAGCGGCGCGGCGCGAGGTGGCGACTGGACGAGGGGCAGGGCGTCGCACGACGGTTGGGCGACACTATGGCTTGGGCGGCATGTGCCCGGGCGCCTAGATCTGCGACTCGATGGCCAGCTCCATGCTGGGGTCGGTGACTGCAGCGGCGCGGTGGCGATGGCTCTGGCCAGGGGCATCGGGGACGATGTCCTGGCTGAGCCCACAGGGGCTAGGGCACGCGCCTCGAGACAGCCGGTGGAGGCTAACCCTGCAACGGTATTGCGTGCCCTACCGGCTGGTTGTTGGGGCCGGATCTGGTGGTCCTACCGGCCGGCAACACCGCCGGGGGCCTGGTAGCCGGCAAGGGGGGCAGCTAGCGCAATAAGTGTGGGCCATGGTCACTGCCACGCACGGAGTTGATGTGGCATGGCGAAAGCTGTGTCCCTTGGACCGATGACGGCGACGTCTTCGGGCGTCGTATTCTTCCTTGGAAGCGTCCATCGATCGGCTCTCTACCCCTTTGTGCGGCGTGCTCTTCCTAGGTGTAATGCCTTGACCTTCTAGTTGGGCGCCAGTGGCGCCAGTGGTGTCACGTCCCTCCTTGGAGGCGTCGCTTTGGAAGCCCGTGACTGTCAGTCTGTGATGGCCGCCACCTCTGTGGCAAGGAAGGTGGAGGCCTAGCTGAGGATTCAAGTTTCCGGTGTCTACTACGGTGGAAGGTGGTCAGGAGGAGGGTGTTGTTGCGGCGATTGGAGAGCTTTGCATTTGTTTGGCAGTTTGGTGAGTTGCGACCACGAAGTTGGCGAGAAGGCCGGCGTGGGAGGCTCCCATGGAGTTGGCGAGGAGGCCGACGTGGGAGGAGGTGGCCAGCATATTGCATTGTTGAGGTGACCTGCGTGGTATGGCGGCCGGCGGTCCCGCTCAACGGCGGCTGTTTTAGCGTAAGGAGACTCTCTGCCCGGCAGCGGGAGGTTGTGTGTGGCACTTATGCTTCTATGAGACAGCTAGGTTACTAGAAGCTGTACGCGCCGAGTTCGTGGTGGACGGGAACAGCTTGGTGAGCGCCAGAGGCAGCTACTCACGCGTTGGTTTGGCAACTTGCAGCGGACTACGGCGGCTAGCCCTACTTGGCGGTGGCTAGTCCGATGTGGTACATCGTCTTGACAGGCGGCGCAAGTGGATCTGATTGCTGAAGGGCTACACGGCTCGCAGCGACCTACGGTGGCTAGTCCGGCCTGGCAGCAGGCTAGCTCGTTGTGGATCATCGTTGGTAACGACGGCGTGAGCGGTGATGACGGCGTGTTCGCCCTGACGTCCTTGACGTCCGGGAGGTGGCGGTGCAGTGTGGTGATTCAGTGCTAGTGGTGGTTCTTTTTTTTAGTTGAGTTTCGGCTGTGTGCGGTTTAAGTCGATGTCCCAATACGATCGACTGTAGTTTTTTTTCCCTTTGGTTGAGTTTATTTTTTTTGACTTGTTGGTCATTGTTGTATCGGTGTATGCCCACTTTGAGCTTATCTCCTGCCCGATTCATTTAAAAAAAGACAGATCGACGCTTGGATTCTACATGTTCGCTCTCCTGGTTGACAGTTAATTCTGTTGTTATATCCTTGAATGGTGGGCTCTTGAATCCAACTGAAGATAACCTACGTCATCAGATTAAACCATCATCAATCCGTCATATTAACCCGGGCTCTTGAATGGTTGGCTGTTGTTATATCCAGCTACAACTTTTATTTGAGCAAAATATCCAGCTTACAACTGCTGTTTTTTTTTAGGGGATCCAGCTTACAACTGCTGCTGCTGGTGGTTTATTTTTTTATTTTTTTTTAAGGAGGTGCTGCTGCTGCTGCTGGTCCAAATCGGCGGCTAAGGATGCCGGCCTGGCCCAAATCTTGACTTACAGTAAAGCCCAGGAGAAGCCAGAAAGAAAGAGAAGGAACGATGTGCTTGGGGGCTGGGTTGGGCTGGGCCGCTTCGCAACCCCCTGCTCCACTGGATTTAATTTCAAATCGGCGGCGGCGGCGGCGGCGGACCGAGGATCAGGAGGACGACGAGATGCCAAGGCTGCAGCGGAACGGGAGAAGCTCTGGATAAGATCGATCGAGGGAGGCGCATGCGTGTGTCAGATTCTGTTTTTGTGAAATACTAATATGCTACATAAACTTTAAAATGTGATAACTTTCTTATCAAACATTTATTTTTAATTCCGTTTACACCGTTACGTTCATTATGACGAGATCTATAAAAGTATATCCATGTTGGATATGTTTCAAAATAATTTTCGTGATGATAAAGTTGTGCACCTAGGAGTATAAAGTCTCAAATGCTGTAGTACAAAGTTTCAAACCTTGGAGTGTAAAGTTTCGAATTACAAAGTTCCATTTTAGGTATATAAAGTTCATAGCATGTCAGTACAAAGTTTGAAATGATTCCTAAATTTAGGTGTGTAGAATTTTGAAATCCCAAAGTTTTGAATGTGCTAGTTCCTGAATTTAAAATGTAAAGTTTGAAACTACAAAGTTTTAAAGATTGAAATACAAAGTTTTAAATGTGCTAGTATAACGTTTCTTAATTTTAAAAATAAATTTAAAATTACAAAGTTTTACACCTGAAAATAGATGTTTTAAATGTGCTAGTATAAGTTCCTGAATTTAAAATGTAAAGTTTGAAATTACAAAGTTCTAAAGCTTAAAATACAAAGTTTTAAATGTGCTAGTATCAAGTTCCTGAATTTTAAAAATAGTTTGAAAATACAAATTTTTAAATCTTAAAGTATAAAGTTTTAAATACGCTAGTATAAAGTTTCTGTATTTAAAATGTAAGTTTGAAATTACAAAGTTTTTAAAGATTGAAAAACAAATTTTCAAATGTGCCGGTATAAAGTTCCTGAATTTTAAAAATAAAATTTAAATTACAAAGTTTTAAATCTTAAGTAAAAAGATAAAAATGTGCTATTATAAAGTTCCTAAATTTAAAGTGTAAAGTTTGAAATTACAAGTTTCAGAGTTTGAAATACAAAGTTTTAAATGTGCTAGTATCAAGTCTTAAATATGCTAGTATAAAGTTCCTGAAATTTAAAAATAAAATTTGAAATTACAAAAGTTTTAAATCTTAAAGTAAAAAGTTTTAAATGTGCTAGTATAAAGTTTTTGAATTCAAAATTTAAGTTTGAAATTATAAAATTTCAAAGCTTGAAATACAAAGTTTTAAATGTGCTAATATAAAGTTCCTAAATTTTAAAAATAAAATTTGAAATTATAAAGTTTTAAATCTTAAAGTAAAATTTTTAAAATTTGCTAGTATAGAGTTTCTAAATTTAAAGTGTAAAGTTTGAAGTTACAAGTTTCAAAGTTTGAAATATAAAGTTTTAAATGTGCTAGAATAAAGTTTTAAATGTACTAGTGTAAAGTTTTAAATATGCTAGTATAAAGTTCCTAAATCTTAAAAATAAAATTTAAAATTATAAAGTTTTAAATATTAAAGTATAAAGTTTTAATGTGCTAGTATAAAGTTCCTAAATTGAAAATCGAGTAAGCTCATAGAAAATTTTATCGAGTAAGCTACTTCTTGGTGCGTCCGGCCATCCTGCCGTCGCGTCCGGTCATGTTGAAAACATTGCCGTGACGAAGAACAGTGTCATTTGTGCGTTCGGTCACTGCTTCGCTCAGCGTCCGATCACAGCTACCGACGTCTGTTGTTGCCGAGCAACTGATCTGATGCGTCTGGTCCTCCTAGGGCCGCGTCCGGTCACCTCCGCTGATCTCGTTTCTTCGCGATCTTGCGTCCAGCTTGGTTCACATCTTCGTGCTTGGACTATGCTTGATATCTTGGATCTTCTCTTATGGTGTTGATCGTGGGATCATCACGTCGCCTTCGTCCAAGTCATGTCTTACACCCTATTGAACTACAAAACAATTACTTGTAAATTCATTAGTCCAATTTGGTTATGTTGATCATCAAACACCAAAATCCAAAATAAATAGACCTAGGGTCCATTTTCCTTACACTATGCACATAGATATACAATTGTCTAGATACATAGCAAAAGTTATGTGCCTAGAAATACTAAAACGGCCTATAAATTGGAACAAGTTAGGTTCCAAACAAAAAGCAAATACCCATATATATTTCTAATAAAGCTATTTCTAGGTGTCGACTGTCGAGCTAACTCCTTTGTGAGTTGTAACACTTGGAGTTTGGGGTTGCCACTTTACAGGGGCAAAACAATTTTTTAATGAGCAATGCTACGGTACCCTTCTTACTTCTTAGGAAGTAATATTTTAAATAAATCTGAGCCATAGATATTTTTTAGATTTTTAAATTAATCAATTAATTAAAAAAGGAAAACTATTCTCAAATCCCTCTAATCATGCTGAGACATGGGTGGGCATGCAGCCCCTTCCTTGTTCTTGCGCATGGCTGCACCCTTTCTTTTGTGCGATTGTAGTCACGTCCTCTTTTTTCTGGTTCCCATGGCTAAACTAAACCTATCACAATATAAGGTTAAAATTGTACACCAATAACAACAGGCAGAAATAATTTTTTAGCGGCTTCATCGTGTATAAAGCTTGATGATATTTTTATGTTAAAATTAAAAACCAGTCATATTTTAGCTATCTTAATGTTTCATATATACCTACATAGTGTTTCATATACGTGCATGTAAGTTGGACATATATATACGCACGTTATGTTGCGTTCCTAAGTAACAAGTGCATCAAAAAATAATTAGTTTATTCTAATTAAATTATGTTATATCCAAAGTTACTAAAATAGAAAGATTCATCATATCTAATAGATCATGCATGCATCAATTAGATCTAAAAAAGATCTTTATATCTAAAATTTTACTTATTTTATCTATTACCTTCTAGAAAGTAATACATGATTCTAGCCCTTCGATCTAATCAAATGAACGGCTCACAGTCATTTAAGGGTACCACAGCAAAGCCCTTTTTTAATATCGATCGCACACCAACACTATATATGCTGATAGGGCATAATAATAAGACGTAGTCGGAGTGCACTTTAGCAGTTCCAATAAGCGTACGGCTAAGCACAATCATGACAAGTTCCACTACACCAAAATAACTACCAAAATAACTATTACTTGGTTAGCAGCAAGTGCGTTGTAGAGGTCCACGGCTACACGAGCGAGGGATACCTCTTGGCTTGCTCACGGACACGTCTCTTGTATTCTGGCATATTCTGCGAATGAATGGCACAGAAGAACACAATGATAAGCACATAATCATATAAAAAATAGAGAATTTTCAGGCTAAATTATTTTAAGACCTTTGCAAAGAAATCATAAGCAAAATCCTGTGCTAGAGAGGCTGGATTTGGGTTATCCAGCAGCTCCTGGATGCCTATAAGAATTTGCCGCACTGTGATAGAAGGCGCCCATGCCTAAGAAATTAGCCATGAAGGCCAAGTGATGTTATTTGCATGATATAGAATTGTAGTGATACTGAAAAAGAAGAAAGTGTCCACTCAGTTGAAGCTTACATCACCAAGTATTGACAGGCATACATCCCCGGAATCATAGACATTGACATGGAAAAACCTTCGTGGAAACTTGCAGGTTGGAGGGTTACTTGGGTAATTTTCAGTAAAATGGAGAGTAACTGGGAAATATCCACCTCCCAATCAGTCTGCATAAAGATGAATCAAACATGATCCTAGTTATATGCTAAGACAGTTTGGGATGGGGAGTATGAGTAGAGCGACAATTTATGGTAACACGATGAGATGAAAACTATCCACCAATAGAAAAAAGTGGTATTATGAAAACAGATTTGAGAGTGTGTATGGCAAAAACTATTGAATTGAGAACCCGTAAAAAATGGAAAACATTTACAAATAAAGCAGAACAACAAATGGGGCCAAAATCACAGGTTTCGTTTAAGCCTTCATGACCTTAGCACCATATAAACTCTTGTATGCCAGAGGGAACACCAAAAATTTGTTGTAGTAGAATAGGACCATAAACTCTTCTATGCAAGGGAAAACCCTGAATATATTATAGTAGAATGGAACTGTGTTTTTTCTATGCAAGCAGAAAATCCTGATTTCTTAGTGGAACAGCTCATCTACGCAAGAGTAGATACATGGGTTCTTTCCAAACTTTACCTTTTAGTCATATTATATGCTAGTTTCTAGGTGGGACAGGATCAGACCATATGTGCACACGACAAAACTGAACAAGGATCCCACAGTCACTAAGATTGTCAAGTGTCAACCACAGTACCAGCATACACAGAAAGGGTTGATAAGCTCTTATGGTTTTTGATTCTTACACCTTACTTGATAGAGCATCAGATTGTCCAACACATCCAGCAGCATTGTTGGCTTGGCCACAATGCCAGGAAACTATGGAGTTCTATGTCACTTAAGCTGAAAGGCTATGCATTTTTAAAACCAGAATTCTGGGGGGAAAAAACTTGAAAAGATGGCAAGAATTTTACCGTAATATGTTATTATAAAGGAGTAAGAAAATATCCCTCTACCACTAGCACTCCTGGATTCTGAAAATCTTGTCAGATCATAATGCTTGCATGTTTCTGTTTTGGGACAATAGACTAAAATGGTTATTTTTTCAACCAATACATAACCGGCCAGTTAGGAAGTGGAGCGTGAGAGATTGCTAAGTCTTATATAGAACGTTTAACATGTCATCAGAATAAAGTGGCACTTGCAACCAATTGGAAAAGCTTCATTTGGTTTCCAAACAAAACAATATGCCTGCAGATTCCGCTGAATCCTTCATGAACAACAGAACAAGCACAGTAAACCCAAATATAGTTAACTAGAATAATGACAGGGCTGCCATCTATGAACAATGTTGCAGGATTAGGCTCATTGTATTCATTTCCCAACCTTTAGCAGTACAAAAATGTTCCAGATGCAGTAGTTGGAAGGGTTTCGCAGCCCAGAATGAAGCAAGTGCTCAGGATCAAGTACTGCAAACCCCTAGTGAAACCTAGTCCCCTTATTTGGCCCTTTGGCTTCACACAATGATGATCAGATCTAGCATCTTAGCTAGTACAAAAGATGGATATATTCTTCTCCAGTTTCCCTTTCGTAGAATAAATCGGTTTATATTTTTTTCAGGTTGAACAAAAGCCAGACACATTCGACAGAACCGAAGAAAAGGACGCGTGCCAACTGTTGAACAAAAGTCAGATACATTCGACTGAACGCGTGCCAACTGCCAAACACACTGCAGCACATGGGCCATGGCAGAAGATTTGCGGGGAGGACTGGGGAGTGAGATGTGGCTTACGCCTTCTTTGCCGGGGACGATGCAGTTCCAGAGCATGAGGTTGACAGAGCCATCCGGCAGCGTCGCCGGCTTGGCCACGAAGCCCTGAAAAGAAGGAAGCAAGCATCGCATCAACTCCCCAATCTTAAAACAGCAACGGAGCGTGGATCTACTAGACTAGCAGTAAGAAGACGCGGCGAGGATGATGGCGTGCACGCACGTGGGGGTGGCTCTTGCGCCACGCCTTGCGCTCCTCAGCGAGGCGACCGCGGGCGGCGCCTCCGGACGGCATCCGACGAGCCCGGCTCTGGCTCGCTGTGCCTGTCCTTTTGCGGGAAATCGCGCGAGAGCAGTGGTTGGAATTGGGAATTTGGGATCGAGTGGAATAGTGGATGTTTGCCCGCCGCTCCGGTTCAGCTCCCGGTGGGTTTAGGACATGTTAATGGAATGCAGTTGGCGGCCCGAAGCCCGAGGTACTAGCTTTTCCCCCTCTTGACGTGGGCTTGGGCCTTCGCTTACCAGCCCATGTTTTCTCTCTCTCTCTTGACGTTTTTTTGGGAGCAATAAACAAAAGAAAATGTCATTTTTATCTTCTGAATTATTATTATCATAGTGTAGGTTATTTTCTCTAACTTCAAAAGCAAGTAAACTACCTCTCTTAACTTTAAAACCCATTTAAATTGACCCCATGCCCTGGGTAGAGGATGGTTTGTCATTTGTAATTAAAATTTTCTAATAAACACTTGAGTAAGGTTTTAAAACTACAGAAAATTATCTCTAAGGTTATTAAGATTTTCAGAAAAATCTAGATTGGGACATCCAAATAAAATATTTAGAGATTGTGGAAAATAAATCTAGAAGCCTCCATAAACATGATTTGGCTCTAGGGAAATGGAAAGAATATCTAGAAAATTTTCAAAACATGTTAATCAATGTCTAAACACATTTAAAAATTCTCCATAATAAAAACATGATATGTAACTAGCATGAATAATGCATTCATGTTGGTTGAATCTCGTGTTTTTGTCGTGAAAAGTTTATAAAAAGACAGTTAGAGTGATTGAAATGTTTTGTTAATTTTTAAGAAAAATCTAGATATTTTTTCCCATTTCCCTAGAGCTAAATATATTTTTGAGATATAATTTCATGGTTTATATATACTTTTATTTGAGTTTCTTGTATCCCAGTCTCTCTATGTTTTTTTCTCTCAAAAGTTTACAAGCTTGGAGACCATTTTTGTGATTTAATAACCTTTGCGTGTTTGCTAATTTTTTTTTTAATGAAAATGGTAAAATCAGCCTAAAAGCCGCTCCTAACAAGAGGAAGGAGGTAAAAAAAATGGTTTTGACCTACCAATCAAGTTACTTGGACAACTATGGCAACGGTCCTGGCCTGACTCGATGAACTGAATTTCCCCTAACAGAGGTAGTTCTGGACTGTATCACATCGATCCCACCGCACTCTGTTCGGTTGAGGATTCTTTTTTATTTCTTTGAAAATGATGAAGCAACTAAGTGCTCTCTATTAACTCGGACATGCTGCAGCTTTTGTCTTCTCTACTCGGACCATTTTTTTTTAACCTTCTTGTTCAGCTTCAATTACAAACAAAATTACTTTCAGCAATTCCGTGTTACGCTGGTAACGGAATCCGGGACAGCCAGTTACGAGAAAGGAAAATGTGAATCACTCATATTTGCAGAATGCAGACACTAAAAGGCACAATATAGAACAGAAGCTTGCTTCATGTACGACAAGCCACTGAAATGCATTTAAAAAGTTCCAACAAGCCTACTGAAATGATGAATAATATAAGCACAATCTTGACAATGCCCAACGAAGTGAGGAACTGGTTTGGTGCCAGAGATGGTCCAACGTTACACAAGTGAAGGGTAACGCTTGGCCTGTTGACGAACACGACTCTTATACTCTGGCATATCCTGCAAACGACAATGAATGGCACACAAGAAAACGCAATGGTAAGCGCCTGAGTGAATTGTAAGGATGAAAATTCCTTATTATATTTTAACTTCCTACTGTAAGTTTTTATAAATTATGTAAAAAAAACCTCTATAAAGAGCTTGCAGCATAAGTTCTGCGCTGAGGAGTCTGGATTTGGATTATCAAGAAGGTCCTGAATGCCGATTAGAATTTGCCGCACTGTGATAGAAGGTTTCCATGCCTGAAAGAAATATATATAGAAAAAAAAATGATGTCCAAGTGATCAGTGATGCTTTCTGTATGGCATGCAACTGATATCATCCTGTAAATATAGTACACAGTTGAAACTTACGCTGCCAAGGATCGACAAGCATACTGAACCAGTTTGGTAGACATTAACATGGAAGAAACCTGCCGGAAACTTGCAGTCGGGAGGTCTACTTGGGTAGTCTTCAGTAAAATGCAAAGTCAATGGGAAATGCCCACCCTCCCAATCAGTCTGCATATATATAGACATAAGACATGTTGCTCAACAAGATAAGGAAAAGGACAACAATTCTATGGTGCCTCAATTGTAAAAAGTGTTTTTAAACGTTAAAATGGTAGAGAACTGCTGTTTTATATTAATTTTATGACGGGGAGGAGTCAATACCTAGGCCAGAAAAAGTGCTAAATTGTGAAAGTAGCTTCCAAGCATTTCATGTGTCAATATATTTCAACACTTAAGATATGAATATGAATGTGTAACTCACTTTCGTTCCAAATAAAGGATTGACTACTCCGAATGAGGTAGTACTAAGAACATTAATTAGGTGTCATGTAGGACATTTACTGACATATATCAAGTAATTAAGGTTTAAGGAACAGAGAGATAGGAGCAATATGATATAACCTGTGCACAAAAAACAACTTTTGAAACCTGCATGTATTTTGGAATAATTGTTATGGACACAATTCATACAACTGACTTGTGATTTATAAGAAACAACACCATGGCATTCATGGTCCCTCCAATGCGTATTGCCTTGCTTCAGTTAGATGTTCAACTAGGATAAAAGATGGCAATGACAGGATATTTGAGGAGCTAGTATCTCCACTAAAAAAACAAGCTGGACTCAATAAACAAACTACTTCGTTGGATATGCAGATACTATTTCGGATAAGGTTTTGAGTCAAACTAATAAAACTTTGATGATTACAAAAATATCACGTTTGGAGAGGCAGGACTAAACAATAGATTGGAAATAGCCTTAACAAACTTTTCTACGGAAGTGCAAAAGTCTTGTTTGTTGTCTTTTCACCTTTTTCTAATATAAAAAAGGAACCATATCTAATTGTCCATGCGGCCCTGATGTGCATAGGGCACGTCATTTCTCTTTCGATGCAATATCTTAAAATAGTTATGCTTCCATTAACACGATTCAAAAAAAAAGATAACAAGCGGGATTTGGAGTTGTAGCATAATATTCCCGAAAGTTCTTGTAGCATAAGAACAAGTGACAGATATATAAAATTCAGAGCAACACATTGGGGGTCGTCACGCAAGAAGACGGCCGACTTGAATACTTTTGCCACCATGCACAGCGCTGCAGAACAGATCGAAAAGGTTAGGACGTGCTGGGGTGAGTTTTGCTTACGCCTTGCTTGCCGGGGACGACGCAGTTCCAGAGCATGAGGTTGACGGAGCCATCCGGCAGCGCCGCTGGCTTGGCCACGAAGCCCTGAAAAAGAAGATAAGCCAGCATCGTCATCAAACGCTCCAACCTTAAAACTGCGAGGGAGCGTAGATCGACTAGCAATAAGAGGATGATGGCGCGCACGTGGGGATGGCTCCTGCGCCACGACTTGCGCTCCTCGGCGAGGCGGGCGCGGACGACGCCTCCGGAAGCCATACCAGCCGAATGGAGCCTGTCCGCCACCAACGAGAGCAGCAGCTGCAGCGCGACGCAAGACGACGCCTCAGCCCTCAGTCCGGTGGTGTGGTGGCAACTGGGAAGTGGGATAAATAGGAGGGATCGAGGGGGAGTTACCGCGTCCGCGGCCCGCGGGTGGAGTGCCAACCCGACTCGTCGGCTACCCGAGGTTTTATCCCCCGGCGGCGGTGGCCCTGCCGCTTCTTCTCCTCTTTCCTTCTGTGTTATTACTATTATTATTTAATTAATATAAAGTTTTATTAGGCAATGTTTGGTTTTTAAGAATTGCGAGAATTTAGAAAGTAATCTAATAATGAGATGGGGAGTATTTTCTAGATATTTCTTTCAAATCATAGATCTAAGCATGGCTTGAAAAACACTCTTCGGAGAAGATAGCGCTGTACTTTCTGTCGAAGAGGAAGAGAGGAGCATGACTCAGCGTCAGCTTCTTGGCTGTCAGTCTTGTTAGGGCGTGTTTAGTTCCGAAAATTTTTGGCTTTTGGCTACTGTAGCACTTTCGTTTTTATTTGACAAAAATTGTCCAATTATGGATTATTTAGGCTTAAAAGATTCGTCTCACGATTTCTCGGCTAACTGTGTAATTAGTTTTTTTTTTCGTCTACATTTAGTACTCCATGCATGTGCCGCAAGATTCGATGTGACAGTTACTATGCAAAAATTTTTGGTTTTTGGGTGGAACTAAACGGGGCCTTATTTTTGTTACCACTGCTTACCGGTCCATGCCATACGAAATTATCGGCCCAGTGGGTGTGGGTCTGACCAAATGGGCAGCCCAGTATTATATTTTTGGGTCATATTTGATTCCATAATGCTGTGTGCGGGGCGTCAACGGCTTGCTCCACTCACGCCTTCTCTATCTAAAAAAAATTGGACGCATTTCTCTTCCTCCTCGCCCGTTGCAGCCTCCATTGTGCACGCTACCAGCCACTGGCACGCCGTCGAGCTCCTAGCATGCACGATAGAGCCGGTGAGCGCTCCACGACGGATGCTCCAGCAAGCAGACGAGGGGAGGAGCTTCGTGTGACGCTGCCCCGCCGGCAAATTGCTCGTGCCACTACCGCATCGGCAAGCTCCGCGCTACTGCGAGCTCCCCGCGCCACCGACCTCCGCGTCGGCGTCAAGCTCCGCAACGATGAGTATCTACCCGTCCAAGCAACAAGGTAACACTGCGTTGCAAGTGTATGTTTTAGGTGTTTCAACTGTTTTAGATGAATGTTTCAAGTTGTTTTATCTGGATATTGCAAAAATACATCTAGATGTTGCATATGTTGCAATACGTATATAAAAATATTTCATCTATTTCAGACGTATGTTGCGAGTGTTTTTATCTGAATGTTGCATATGCTTTATACATATGTTGCAAGTGTTTTTATCTGAATGTTGCATATGCTTTATACATATGTTGCAAGTGTATGTTTCAAATGTTTCATCTGTTTCAGACGTACGTTGCATTCAAGTGTTTCATGTTGCAAGTGTTTCATAGGTATGTTCAGAGAGTCACGGGGGCACAGTGAGTGATGGGGGCATGACCGGGCGTGGGGGGATGGGGTGTGGAGTGCCAGGGGCCTGAGGACAGGGCGAGCCAGAGGGGCTACAGACGGGGCGTTCTGGGGGCCACGCGGACGCGCCGCGCTTGTGGACCGACATTGGAAGGCAGGGCGAGCCACGCTGTAACATCCGGTGTTACGAGCTCGTTTAGCACAGCGATTTAGGCCTAAAAAAAATTAATTAACCAAGCTCTCATGTTTTAAAATTTTAAACTCACATGAGATGATAAACCAATTTTATGCTATTCATTTGTGGTTGAAGGAATCAAATAAATATCATAAGTTAGTTACTTAGTGCGTGAACATGTTAAGCGAAATCCAAATGAGGAAAATAGAATAGGTAGTTTTAATCGTTTAACACGAAGAACAATTTATATGAACAGAAATAAAATACAATGGGTATATAGTACTTAAATAAAATTCGAAGTGTAAGTCGAGTAGATGGAAATGCAACTTTTGTTTCGGTAAACAAATGTTCTTAGTATATTTGATAGCTCAAGATTTGAATTTGGCATTTAATTTCAGCTTCTAGAACTAAAAGGACCAAGTCATATTGCCTAATGACCACGCCGTTCTGGCATTTAAATTTTGATTAAAAGTCTTAAACACTAGATCTATGTTCTTGCACCGTTAGTTGCATCATAGTGAGTACCTTAGTATGGGGTAGTTCATGGGCTGATTTGAATTTGGGTTGGTATTGTAAAAATTGCTCAAACTTCCATAGAACGTGCTGTTGGGCTGGTTCTGGTCACAGTTCATGACCAGGCGCACTGCTTGACGAACCTATTTTGGCGTGTCTCTATCTTTCTTGATAAATTGTCTAAGTTTGCGTTTGATGCTCCTCGTGATAGCCCTTAGTACCCACTTGAGCCCTGTGGAATTGGGTTGGCCTCAATCGAGCTAGGTTTGCGTATCCGCTCACTTCAAAAGTCGTGCAAGTACTACGTTTGGCCGTTTGGCTCCGTGTTCACGGTCACCATGCGTGCTGGCGCTGCTGGCGCCAGCCGCAGGCCGTGGCCGCGCTGTGCTGTGGGCCATCTCACGCGTCGGTCGGGGCCGCGCAGCGCCTTAGCCTCGCATCGTCCTGGCCTCCGCGTTGTCCTGACCTCTGCTGTTGCGTGCGCGCCACTGACCGCTGGCGTCGGGCTCGGCCATGGCCGGTCGTGGCCCCTCCTTGCGGGCCAGCGCGCACACGTCTCGCCGGTCGGGCCGACGTCGTCGTGTGCCTCTCATCTCGCCTTGTCCTCTTGTGAACCTAGCCGCGTCGTGCCGTTGTGCTGCATGCAGGGCCAAGGCGAGTTTGCAGTTGTCGCTGCGTGGCCATCGTGGCGCTCCCTCCACCACTCGATTCACTACCGCGTAGCGGCTTTGGATGCTTGACACTGCTGACATGCTTGGTCATTGACCTAATCACAGGGGTGATGGGACACCGCCCTGCCTCACCCTGTCCCCGTAAGCAGATGCCGATGAGCCCCGCTCGGGCCTGGCCACGCCAAGCCGAGCACTTTCCGCCAAGCGCCCTCTTGTGTCCGGTCAACCGTGAGCATGTGCTCGGGTTGCCACGAACGATCGGTACCGCCCTGCCTTTATCCGTGTGGCTCGCTCGTGTGAACTTCCCCGTCTACGCCGTGCGCAGCGCCGCCACCCCTTTCCTCTCTCGTACTCGCCAGGCCAAGCTTCGCAACACAATTCCCTACTCTAGGTGATAGTTTAGGAAGTCGCCTTGCTAGGTAGGCTCTAGCGAGGCCATGTGATGCCTTGGCATGGACAAATTTGGTGTGATACTTGCCGCCGGCCATTTACGCTGCCACATCGGTGAATCGGGGAGGTAAGGCCGTAGAATGGGTGGCGGTTCAATTACTCATGCTCCTGAGCTCGCCTCGACCTTATTCAGCTGGTGCTCACATCATTCTGGTCAGGGACCTCATTGGTGATGCGGTGGCACACTGATGCCACGCTCGGAGCACTGCCGTATCGCGCGAGCGCACGTGGCCGGGATCCTTCGGACCTTCCCCATCTCAACCGGCTACGTGGCTTGTTTTGGGGTAAGCTCTTGTTGCTCCCTCACCTCCCCGTTGCTCTCGTCACCGCGCTAGCTCGTCGGAACAGCCGTTCCATCACCGCAAAACCACCGCTTGCTGCTGTAGAGGACCCTAGGGCGCCTCCCCATGCTCCACCGCTTCCAATCGTCATCGGCAGGGTCGTAGACGGTGGTCGACCTCGTAGTTGGGCCAGCGCGGGTCCCTGGTGTCCGGCGCCGCAACCATGTGCCGATTGGAGCCGCGCCGTCGCGCGCAGGGCGGTAGGGACTGCTCCGTTGCGAAGGTGATTTGCTTCAGGGACCTTTGTGCAAAGCCTAGGTCTATGGGAATAGGGCGGGTTGCGGTCGTGCGTTTATCTGAGTAACCGAGTCCTTTTCTGCAAAAATCATCGCCGCGCGCGGGCCTCCCAGCCTTAGGCCATTGCTAGGGCGGCCTGCTGCGCGCAGCCACGCCCTGCACGGACGGTCTTGGGTCGCTGCCTGCGCTGGGCCGGTCACCGCAGTCCGCGCGCTGGGCCGCTTACCGCTGACCACGCTATGGGCCGTGCCCCCGCTGGACTGGCCTGCTTCCGCACGTGGGCTGGCCACTCAGTCGCCTGGGCCGCGCGTGTGTGGATTTCCGAGTTGGGCCGAATAATTAGTTGCTGGCCCCTTTTAGATTTCTAAGGCATTTGTCAATTTAGTTGATGAAATAACTTGTAAAATTCGTAGAAAATCCCAGAAAATCATAAAAATGCCGAACTAGTTTAGTTGAGTTTATAAAATTATGCTCTATCTGTTAGTATATTTTGTTCATAAAGTTTGGCAATATTTTTGGGAGCTATATAAGTATTTTAAAATGCTTAATATTGTTAAAAGATGAACTTGTAGGAATTTCCGGGATAAATCGGTAATAGTGTTGAATTTGAAATTTGCACAGTAGGCTCCTAGCAATATTAGGTATTCACTATAAGTTTTGTAGCTCTGAAATAATTAGTTTGATAAATAGATAATGATGTCCTATTGCGAATAATGATTAAATCAATAGAATGGGATAAAGAAACGACTTGGATTTATGTAACGAAAACAATTGTTGAGAAATAGTGTCTTATTCGATAACATGGATATGTAGCCTAAGTACGGCCGTCATTAGAACTAGCCCGTTAACTCGAGTGGCGTAAGTCGTATTTTACGAGTCACGATTGAAGTTGATTAACTACACCTTTGCCTTGCATCGCATGCATATCATATAGGTACGATGATGGATCAACGGATCGATCGAAGGATGATTGGGAATCAGAAGAGGATGTAATAGTATTCTCTCTAGGAGATGATGCAATGGGCCTTTATTCCAGATGATTGTGGATGATCTAAAGATGCAAAGACTAACTTTTGGTTATATCTTACCCATGCAAGCCCTGATGCATAACACCTACCTTTCTGCAGTTTAAATTATATTTGTGCATTAAGTTTTAAGGAGTTGAATGAAACCCACTTGCATATATATCTTTATCCTATGAGTCTTATTAGTATGACAGGATCGTGTAGATTGCTATGCTACAGGACCCCCAGTAGAAGTTGAGTGATTGCCTGTCACTCGCGAGATATAGGAAATATATTACTATATGATTATCACTTGGAATATATAAAATGGTGGAAAGGAAGAATGGTGACCGGGCATGGATATAGTTTGGGTATTGGTGGGTGTAACAAGTTGTGTCGCCGCGAATGCGAGTCATAGCTTGGTTACACCGTTGTTCCCTATCTGGTCGGTTAAGGACCGTTCGTTGCATAAGATTCTAGGCAAGTCATAGACTTATTATCCCGAGCACATACTTGTGTATGGACGCTTGAAAGACTTGTTGCTCTCTTATCGCGGATCCGGCTCTTTCCGGACCGACTGTCAGGGTTTTATTTTGATGAAGGAGATCCTTGCACCGCACTGAGTTCGGGACTCAGGGGTGGGGGCTTGGAGTCCCAGTTTGGACGGGGACCTGGACACCCGGGACAGGAGAGCGATGGGTTGGTCCTGCTTGTGCCTGGGTACAAGCGGGGGGCGTGTGTTTTCGGGATACCCAGCTGAGGGCATTGATTCACGAATCGCCGGGTGATCCGGTACGGCTTGTCTATGGTTTAGCATCATAGTAAGAACTGAAAGATGCAAGATGGAAGAAGGAAATCTGATTGCTTACCACCTGCTTGAAAGTAGCACAGGTGTTTACATAGAATAGTTTTAATGAATCAATGTGGCTATTAATAAAAATAGAATATAAGGACGCACGCTTAGTAATACTTCCTGCAAATGCAACCCACAAGACAGATAGCCTTGCATATCCTTGGAGTCTTTTTTTTTCTCCTGTCGTGTACGTCTTGCTGAGTACAATTAAGTACTTAGGGTTTTATTCCCCCTGTTGCAGGTGACAGGTGGATGCCAAAGCTGACCTTTGTGTGTGGATTCCTCCTGGTGGGCTCAGAGAGGATTCCCTTTACGCTACGATCGTAGTTTTTACTTACAACTCTCACCAAATATTTTTATAAATGAAAGCTTTATAATCTGTTGTCATAGTTTATATATCAATGCTTCATCATGCCATGGATAGATATTCATTTCCACTGTTACGTTAAGTTATTCATAACTTTGATAATATAATTATATTCCGTCGTTATAGTAATAAATATTATACTCTGATGTTGTACTAAAAGTGATGTAAGAAATGGTTAAGAATGATGTAAGCTTTATTCCCTCATTTGTGATCTTGATGGCAAAAATGTGGATTTTCGGGTTCTCCCCTGGGGTGTGCCTGACGGAACCGAGTAATTTAGTTTTTAGTGTTCTCCCTCGAGTGCTTAGTGTCTAATGGAAGACAAGCACTCCTGTGAGGCATTAGATTAGGCGGTTCTGCCGCACATGTGCCGTGAGAAGTGGGGTGAGTCGCTCGTACCAGATGGTTACCGTGCGTATCACACGCCTAGGAGCTACGTCCGCGCGCGTGCTGAGTTCGGATCTCCGGGTGCTACCCTAGGTGCAGTACAAAAGTTCCATATCACCGCAATGAACCAGAATGGATCAAGCGATCTGATACAAATACAAATTGAAAAAGGTCCATTTGCCTCCTTCGACTATTGCGCTAGTATAATTTGCCTTTCTATAATGGGAAAATCGGATCTTTAGACTAGCCAACTTTTTAAACCATCTGATTTACCTCTTTAAGCGGTATTACCTAACGTGATGCCACGTCGGCTGTCCTACATAGCGCATCAGCTCCAAGGGAGATAAATCATACTTTTACAATAGTTTAGGAGTTAATTAAACTTTACCCAAAAAAACTATAGAGCTCATTTTTCAAAAAAATATCCAAATATTTTTCTAGAAAAAATATTCATTTAAAAATACCAAAATCTGATTTAACCTTAGAATGTTCATAGAAATTTTGTTTTAACTTAGGACAAATATGAAACTAGCCATATATATTTTTTCTAAAATCGTGCTGTACCCCGTTTTTGTTCACTGCTTATAATTATTTGAATCTTATATGAACTCCTAAAATATGAAATCGGACCAAATATGAAATGGGGGATGTAGGTCAAGATAAATCCTTGTAAACCCCCTATGCAAACTGCAAACAACATTTATCAACATCAACATCTTGTTTAGCCATTGAGAGATGCACGGAAAATCAAAATAAAAATTATAATTCATGTTCTAATTGCACATTAACAATATGTATCACGCGGTTTAACTTTGTAGCAGCACTATCTTGACATGACAACGATGGCATGTGAAGACTCACTAGACCATCTGCTGTAGCTGCCGTGCGACTTCTCACACTCGACATTTGCGAATTTGTTGGCAACATGTGGATAGATGCAACCACTTCCTCATTTGTCGTTGCTATTGTAGGTTCGCGCGCGCATCGGGAGCACGTGATCGAGCAGGAAGGCAATTTAGATGGATCTAGGCTTCAATTCATACATTTCCTAACGTTGTACTATATATTATAGTTTCTAGCTCTAAAAAATAGAGCATGATTTTAGAATAAATAAATAAATTTATTTTCATTTTTCTAAGTTAAAACATTTTTTTAAAATGTAATATTAAATCAGATTTTCGTATTTTAAAATGCATATTTATACAAACATTTGGATATCTTCTGATTTTTTTTGGAAAAGTTTAATTGATCCGCTGAACTATCACGAAATTCCGATTAAAAATCTAAAGGAGTGTAAAATCTGATTTTTGGATTGAGAAAGATAAATCTGATTTTTGGAGTGTAAAATCTAGTTGAGGGAGATCAGATCGATATTTTCTAAACAAATTCATTTGCAACTGTTGAAGCAGGTACATCTGCTTAAATGGATCAAGGATCAAGCGAAACATCTCAAGCGTAGCGGGCTGGGCCAAGGCGAAGTCGGTAGGCAGTACATAGAAATCGAGCCCTGCAAATGTTGTGGTTATCATGGAACTGTATATCCGAAATACTCTGAATCATTCGCGAATTCTTCCTGAATCCCTTGTTCTCGAGTTCTTGCTGTTCTACCTGGAATCCCTTGGTCACTTGCGTGGAGAACGTAACACCTTTTTGTTCCACACAAGAAATTGAACGAGACTGCGTGATCCATGAAAGAATGGACAGCATGTTAAAGACGTTTCAGCGAGTTACAGTGTTTACAGTTTAACTACAAAGAACTTACGATAATAAGTACAACTAATACCCCCCGTGTTTACGTCCTCCATTATTTTAACCAAAGTATTACCGCAGAAAAAAATTACATAAAGAATGTTAATCGAAGTTCCTAATAAAGGAAGAGAAATTTGAAATTACAAGCAATTGTTTTCCTTCCAAGGTTTCCAGTGTGCACTGTGTCACAACGTGGCACAGTACTCGCTCTCGAGCTCGTCCGGCGTGGTGCGCGAACCGGCCGCTGACGGCGCGCGCACGTGCCCGACCATGGACACGCGCAGCGCCTCCTCCTCGTAGGCCCGCCGCTCCATCTCCGCCATCTCCGACTTGCGGCGCTGGATGCTGACCACGGCCACGGCGACCATCCCCAGAAGCACGGTGCCGCCCGCGCCCAGCGCCGCGCCGAACAGCGCCAGCTTCCACTTGCTGACCTCCCCGATATCCGCCTCCCCGCCGCCGGCACTGCCGCCGCCGCCGTCGCCGGCTCCCCCCACGACGAGCGCGAAGTGGCCCTGGTCCGACGCTTGGCAGGTGTTGGTCCCGTCCTCCACGTCCGTCACGGTGACGCTGCCGTTGAGCCCCACGGCCATGCAGAGCGCCGGGATGGCCACGGAGAAGTTGACGCGGATGGCGGCGCCCGTGAGGTCGATCTCCAGCGCCGCCGTGCCGTTGCGCCGGGCCAGGCCGTAGAACATGAGCCCGAGCACCGGCGACGCGAGGCGGTACCCGGCGCCCACCGCGTACTCGTCGTACACGGAGGAGAGATTCCCCAGGTTGACGCGCACCGCGATCAGGTGCGCGGCGGCGCGGCCGCGCACGGCGAGCCCCGGCGGCACGGAGAACTCGCCGAACCGCCGGACGCCGTACCTCCGGAGGCTGCCCGCGCGGAACCGCGCCACGGTGGCGTCGACGCCCGACAGGCTCCCCGGTAGCGAGAGCGGGTACGCGACGCCCGTCCTCCGGTGCCGCCCGTGGTACCACGCTTCGGCGGCCTCCTGCACGACGTCGTCGAGCAGGACCGTGTCCTGCAGCTGCAGCTCCTGCTGCTGCGGAACGGCGAGCGCAACGGTCGCCGAGAGGGACAGCAGCAGCAGCAGAACACTTGTCGTCATGGCAGCTGGAAATAGAAGCCGTGGCGTGATACAGGGACAGCATGGGGACATTTTAGTTGGACGAGTGAAAGCGAGCATGATGGCGACGCGAAAAGCTTCTTTGCAATGGCGTAGCATCAGCGGGAGACGCACTGTTACGGCTGTGACTTGTGATGGAAGCATATGGCACTGTGGCAGAACTGCAGTAACATCTAGCATGGACGCATGGTCAGGTTTTGATCTGGGTTAACAGGAGAATAATTTATGCGCCATTGTACGGGAGGGAGCGTGATGGCAGGATGGTGTGTAATTTATTACCGGGCCAAAGTGTACGTAGGGGTGTGGTTTGCAGGGACAGGACGGGATTAGGTTTCTCGTAGAGCTGTTGATTAGCCCCGGTGGTGACTGGTGACTGCTGAGGGGGGCAGTAGTAAAAGGCTCGCCACTTGCGAGACATGGATTGGGGACGAAGGTTCTTCATCAGTCCAGCTATAATCATGTCCCTGGAACTCTGGCGGGCAGCAGGGGAATTGTCAAAAGGAAGGAGGCCTCTTTTTTTTTTTGGGAGAAGCGGCTCATGCTCCTGCAATCGAACGTTCCATGGAAGGAAGCTATTCCTAGCTAGCTAGGAGTACTCTGCAACACGGCAACAGGGTGTTTATGTGTCCGAACTCTGAACTCTGAAACATGAAAAGAGCACCATTTTCTTCGTCCAGATTTCAGAACATTCGGCTCTTTCAGTAGGAGGGGAAGGCGCCATCTGATTTGGGAGTAGGGTAGGGATCTGATCTCAAGAAGATTAGTTACTCAATGCACTGTTCTCTACTATGAGTTACTATCCCGTTGCCTGATGCATTTATGGAAGACGTACCTATACGGTTCTCTGGAATTCAGAAGCCTGACAGTACAGTAACACATACCCCAGGCTACTATACAAAGTGCAAAGATGGAGTACTGATGAAACTATTATTCACAAAACTTTGATACCAAGAGCTTCTGAGCTTGGCTTCACCAGTCCGTTCTAACCACTTGGATAGATTGATTAATTTGCTGCTTCTCTGCCATGCTTTGCAGTTTGCACTTTTGCAGCACTGTTGGTCTGAATCTGAAAATCTACAGCAGTCAGCAGGACATACAGGTCTGCTGTCAGTTTTCAGTGACTTGGCGGAATGATTGGGAGTGTGTGCTCACTGGACGGACGGAGGCAGCAGCAAGCCAGCAACTCCCCTCTGCTGCGCGATTTGATCTGGATGAAATGATTGCGCGGGCATCGGCGTGCTCGCGGCACCATTAGGCTTGCCCACGAATTGTCTGCTCGATCCATTGGGCGTTATTATTGAGGGCCCAAACGAGCATTGCTTCAGAACAGTGCTACAACGGTCGTCACTCGTCAGCCATTAACGCATGGGTAAAATGTTCTCCTCCTGCATCAAATCTTGCTTGGATCAGGCGCATCAACCACTAGTCTATAACAGCAGGAGCCTTAAATCAGCTCAGGGTGGGACAGGTGCTCCCCGAGCAGGTTGTGTTCTTCCTCTAGTGTGTTGAGTGAGTGCGTGCTGCTAGTCTGTAATCCTCTACTATACTCCTAGCTCCTATCTCTTTCTCCTACTTTTATAGCCCTGCACTCCTGCAGCTTGCCGGTGGAATGAAATCTTCAGGAGGGCTTACTTAGATCCCGGTGATTCAACGCGGGGGGCGGACTGGGCTCATGTGGCTTTTTATTAACGGTACACAAGTTTGTCTTGGTCAAAGTTTTTCTGAGACCCTTTTTCCCGACCATCATATTTGCAGTCATGACACGACCCTTATTATTTGGTTTTCTCAATACCTTTTCAGGCGTTTATTACATGTACAAATCGTGCAAACAACCTGTTTTTTCTGCATGTTGTGGATTGTAACTGTGCTGAAGAGGTTTTTTTCCCCCTTTTCTTTTTAGTTTTTCCTGAGGTCGAACCTTCTCTCTCTGATTGCCAGTTGCGACATCATCTAGAAATGGCAATGCGCGCAAATGGGATGATCTAAAGGAAAAGGTGGCCTGTGGCCTGTGCATGTCCAGGAGCCTTTCTAAGTTTCACTCTTTGAATCATCATTTGAAGAGCCATTTACATAAAATCACTTTCTATATCTTTTCACTTTCCAACAGTTTTTCTATATCTCATACGCACTCTAGAAAGTCATTCTCGTCTTCTATTTTTGGCTAACGAAAAATCCGGAATATAAGATGGCTATATTTGATAACCATTTAGAGAAACTATTGAAGGATAGTTGTTCACCAAATTCTTTATTCCTAGCATTTAAAAAAAGATTTAGAGAGCCTCTCGGAGATGCTCTGATCTATCTGAAGGAAAATGTGTCACGTGGGTATTTTTTTTTCGAGAAGAATGTGGATATTATTAGTTGGACCACACGACTACTCCACAAAATAGTAACTTGGGCTATCGGCACAATTCAGCCCAATACACGGTTTTGTGCTTCTTCGGTTCTTCCAACCTACGTGCACCCACACGGACCAGCACTCAGAGAGAGAGAGAGAGAGAGAGAGAGAGAGAGAGAGAGAGAGAGAGAGAGAGAGAGAGAGAGAGAGAGTACTAATAGACGATGTAGACACATTGAGTATCCCTTGATATTAGCGTGGCATAACCATAAATCAATAACCTTGTTTTTAGAGAAAATGAGGCCAAAACATACATCGTCCGATTAATTTTAGAAAACCTGAGCTAAACTACAACACCACCTAGCTAAACTGGGCCTCAAAGGTAACCATTAACCAGTCCCAGTGCAAGGATGAATATGTGGCATAACCACGGCTAAGAAACAGGAAGTCCCTACACAAGGACCAATTGTGCCACAACCACATATGGCAACCAGAGATAGTAAAAATACATAATTAGGATTTCAAGGCACCTGTACAGGATCACCTTGCAGTTCACTGGGCACAAGAGCTTCTTCATCACCTCCTCCAAGGAGCGATATGATGCCTGAGAACGTCGCCGTCGTCAGCCTTAGCATGAGCCATGCAAGGCATTCACCATAAGGCCCTGTGTCAAGAAGGAACCTATTAGGATAAGACTGACGTTTCACATGATGTTATTGATGTGAACTGCACCTATAGTAGATGGACATAAAGCCCATGGCTTGACAGCCCGGCCTGAAGCATGTTAGTTTTGCTCGGCCTAAGCATAGCACAGCCCTAGAGTGCTCCTGAGGCATGTCAGGTGGCATGACATGGTTCAATTTTTGGCCGTGTTTAGATGGCCACTGAATCGGCGCCGCCGAATTCAGTCGGTACACTGTAGCTACTGTAGCGTTTTGTTTTTATTTGGTAATAATTGTCCAATCGTTGACTAATTAGGCTCAAAACGTTCGTCTCGCAAAATACAACCAAACTGTGCAATTAGTTTTTGATTTCGTCAACATTTAGTACTCCATGCATGTACCGCAAATTTGATGTGATGGGGAATCTTCTTTTTGCATAGTGCCAAATTCTGGATTTTGAAGGAACTAAACATGGCCTTTTTTTCACAGACCCGACAAAGGCCTGCTATCCCTAATCCTCAATCCATCTGCTCTTTTTTGCCGCCCATCTACTATGCTTCACCCTATCTGACGACTCCCAGACCCCATATCCACTCGCCATAGACCCCGTGTGGGACATAGTCTCCAGATACCCCGCAAGAAATGGAGAAGATCTAGTCCGACTAGGATTCTTCACATGTAATTCTAGTAACATTGTTATCCTATAATCCTACTATGACTCTTACATTGTAACCGCCTAGGAGATTTGCCTCCTGGGATATATAAAGGAGGGCAAGGCTCCCTAGATTGGCAGGCCATGACACACAATCATACTAATCAATCCAACGCAAAAGGGTACACGCCGACTGGACGTAAAGGCTATTACTCGATAAGAGGGCCCGAACTAGTATAAATCATTCATCTCTTTACGTTTACTGTCGAGTTCTGTGCACGCCGAAGCCCTTCGAACACCGTCCCGGGTACCCCATGACGGGTTGCCGGTCATCAAACATCAACAGCTGGCGCGCTAGGTAGGGGCTTTCGGTGAATTCACGATTGAGAGCTCGACGGACCTCGACAACATGATTTTTCCGGTGGGATCAACACGTATCTTCCACGCCGTCTTAGTGATTCATTAGGTGATTAGCGTAGGTGCTTTGCGAAGTGCTTAGGTTGATTAGACCACCGCTTATGCGCTTGTTCTAGGTTTAGGCCTAGTGTTTAGTGAGGTTTGCATACCTCTTACCACTCGGTGCCTGCGCACACCATCGTTGTACATCGGAGGGGCTTGTAGTCTTGCGAGATCACACCAACCGTGGTTGTGGTGTGGTCGCCACCGTGTACCGGAGGGAACAAGACCCGTAGTGTTTCGGCCAGAAGCTTGATAGTGAAGATAGCGGGGAGCATCTAGGAGAGGCTTGCCAGAAGGCACGTCAGAGACCCACTTACGCGTGGGGAAGGCCCGAGGCTATCCACGGAGTTACTCGACCGGGAGCTTGGCCCTTGCAAGGGATTCCTTGCGAGGGGATCCAACGAGGACTAGGGGGAAGCTTGAGCGCTTCTTGATACCTCGATAAAAATACCAGAGTCATCAACAGAAGTTTGCATATCTCTACCTTGCTCTTTAGCTTCCACATTTACATTGATTACTTTACTCCTTTTGTGGTAGAGATAGCAACACACTAGCAAAATCGTAGTTGCACATTTAGATAGTTTATCTTTTGCATAGGTTTTGCTAAGGTTAGAAAAAAGGCCATTGTCAGTGCAGAATGTGACCAACTAGTGAATATTTGTAGTTTTGCCGTATGTTGTGATCAGAGGTGGCCTAGCACTCAATGATATAGGGTTTATACTGGTTCAGGCAATGTGCCCTACGTCCAGTTTGGGTCGGTCAGTGACTTTATTCCTGAGCCCAAGTGCTCGAAGTTTGCAGTGAGGTTACAAACGAGAAGGAGAAAGATGGGGTGTACAAGAGGTCCGATCGGCTCCGGTCGGAAGGGCCAAGAGCGACAGGAGCTACGCTATGAGCTAAGTGTTCAAGCGTGTGCTTAGGGTACGAACCTGGCGGTTCTATGGTTGTGAGCTAGTGAACTTGATCGGTGCTTGTTATCTTCAAGAAGGGCTCTCCTTTTTTGGAGGGGGCACTTTCCCTTTTATAGATAAAGGGGATGGCTTTACAAGTGAGAGGGTGAGGGTACGTATGCTACCGAGCCTTGTTGCCCACGCCTACCGAGCCTTGTTACCCACGCTGGTGGGTACAAGATAATGGTAGGCGCCTACAACACTGTTGATGTAGCTGTAGAATGTCAGATGCATGTGGGAGGTCGTGTTGCCTTCTTCAGGGATGGTAGACGTCGGTACCTGCAAATACTGTTTGATTCCTAGAGGCATGTGAGGAGTCTCACCACGTTCACCCGGTACGGTAAATCCCGGCACCCATAACGCTATCGATGCCCAGAGGCACGTGGGGGGCCTTACCATATGGGAGTTTTAGCGGCGCCTACAATACTATAGAGGGAGATGTCAGCGCCTACAATAATGTTTGTGTCAGGGTGACTACAGAGTACTATTCTGTGTAGGGTATGGTCCCTGGTACAGTGGTTTTGACTTGTGAGCCTTGCCTTGCTTTTCTCCGCATCTCTCCTGGTTCCTATCGAGTGGGCATCCCCGGTCGGATGGCTCTAGTCGGCTCTGAGCGTGCTGGTCAGAGAAGAGCGGTGAGTAAGGTTCCTGCGAACCCCGGTCGGAGACGCAGGGTCGGAGCTGAAAGTAGTGTTTTGGGCCAGGCCTTCTGATCGGAGAGGCCGTCCGGAGGCGGCTGGAGTCGAAGCGAACGCTCCGGTTGGAGAGGTGGGCCAAAGTAGCCGACAAGCGGGTGCTGTTTCTCTTCGGCCAGACCTTCCGGTCGGTGATTGAGCTGCCCTTCCGGCCTATCATTTTAGACTATTGGGCCGGCCCATGAGTTACGTGTTGTCTGCTCGGGCCGAGCCTTGGCGTGGAAGCCGGTCCCCGAGGGACCCTAGATTTATGAACCCGACAGGAGCCCCCGAGCCCTCGGGTGATTCGGGCAGAATCATCCGAGGGATTTTTGTCTTGTTGGTGGGTGCGCGCGAGCGCACCCGTGAATGTAGCCCCCGAGCCCCCGGGCGGTTCGGGCAGAACCATCTGGGGGGTGTTTGTTTTAGCGGATGTGCGTGCGTGTTTTTATTTTGAGACGGAGTTTTGTTGCCCAAGGCGTCGTTGTGCAGCCGAGGTGGTTTTTAGTCATTTTTGAGAGATTGGGTGAGAGGGAGCTCGTGGATCCTAGCGTCGGTGCGTGCCGTGGATCGAGTGAAGGAGTCAGTCAAGGGTCTTGGACAAGACAGAGCTCACTGATCCTAGCGTCGATGCGCGCCGTGGGATCGGGTGAGGCAGTTAGTTTTGGACGAGACAGAGCTCACTGATCCTGGCATCGATGCGTGCCGTGGGATCGGGTGAGGCAGTTAGTTTTGGACGAGACAGAGCTCACTGATCCTAGCATTGATGCGCGCCATGGGATCGAGTGAGGCAGTTAGTTTTGGACGAGACAGAGCTCACTAATCCTGGCGTCGATGCGCGCCGTGGGATCGGGTGAGGCAGTTAGTTTTGGACGAGACAGGGCTCACTGATCCTGGCGTCGATGCGCTGTGGGATTAGGTGAGGCAGTTACTTTTGGACGAGACAGAGCTCACTAATCCTAGCATCGATGCGTGCCATGGGATCGAGCGAGGGAGCCAGTCTTGGACGAGACAGAGCTCACTGATCCTAGCGTCGATGCGCGCCGTGGGATCGAGAGAGGGAGTCATGGGGCGAGATCGGGGTCGCAGACCCGGGTGTTTGGAGCGTAGTCGAAAGCATAGCCGGATGGGGTGAGATCGGGGTCGCAAACCTAGGTTTTTGGAGCGCAGTTTTGGAGTGCAATCGGAAGCGTAGCCAGATGGGGTGAGATCAGGGTCGCAAACCTAGGTTTTTGGAGCGCAGTTGGAAGGGGCAAGTTCGGGGTCGTAGTCCTAGGCTTTTTGTGTTGAGCCCCCGAGCCCTGTTGGGCCTTAGTAGGGGTCGGTGTGAGTTGTGTGCGTTACCCCATCCTCGGTTCCTCACAACCGGAGGGGCTGATTTTTGTCGCTTGTCCCGATCGCTCGGGCTCAAGTGACGCGCTCGGTGAGTTCGCTAACGGGTGTGATCGAGTGGAATCCGGGTCCGTCATTCGTGACGGGGTCGGCATAGCCCTCTTGTGACATTCCACTACTCATTTACCTGCAACCCGGTAGATGCATGGGTCGTTCTGGAGACCGACCCGGGTGGCCTAACGACCTCCCCTCGATGGAGATTCTATGGGTTTGGTGAGAGGTTCTAGATCGAACGAGAAGGTTGAGATGACCCGGTCTGCCAGACCGGGCGAGGACCGCATGGGGCTCATCTACATTTTTCTCTCCTAGCTCTGTTGGTTTCTCATGTCGAATGAGGCAACCGCCGCTTCGTGACGCAACATGGAACGTTGTGATGCATTTCGCTGCACGTGCGATGCTTAGTTCCTGAGCCCTCGGGTGGTTCAGGGCCCAAATCGTCCAAGAGGTTTGGGCGTATGGAATGAATGCGCGTATGGATGCATGAAATGATCATAAAGAAATAGAGGGGGTTGGTAGTGCTCACCTTGATGGCTTGAGTGACGGGGTTCGGAGAGCTTTAGTTGGAAATGTCCGACCGAGACCCGCGCTCGTCGTTCGTGGGTGAGCCCCTGTGTGAACAGTTTTTGTATTAATGAACACATGCTCACCTTGATGGCTTGAGTGATGGGGTTCGGAGAGCTTCAGTCAGAAATGTCCGACCAGGACCCGCGCTCGTTGTTTGTGGGTGAGCCCCTTGATGACCTGAGTGACAGGGTTCGGAGAGCTTCAATCGGAAATGTCCGACCAGGACCCGTGCTCGTCGTTCATGACGGAGTCGACATGGCCTACATGGGGCACCCCTTCGCTTCCTTACCTATCTCTTGGTGTTTATCCTGAGTGATTCGATCAACTCAGGGGGGCCGGTGATCTCCCCCGACAGAGATCTTGTTTGGGTTTCTCGAGGCCTGGCCTGGGGAAGCGGGGTGCCGCTCGTGTGCGGTGGTGCTTTGGTTTTTGTGCTCGGCATGCGGTAGTGGTTGGTCATGTGGTAGTGGTGGGCCCGACCCAGGCCACGTCTCGTATGATCAGGAGCCGTTCCATTGGGCAGGGCACGTCTCATCGGTCATGGTGCGTCTTATCTGCATTAAATGGGAAAGAGAGAGAGTTCCTCGCTCTGCCGTTTTGCCTTCTCCTGATCGGCATGCCCTTCCCTAACTGTTGTTCCCTTTTCCTTAAGTAGGAGAGGGGAAAGGGTTTTCGACCCGTTCTTTTGCCTGATCCTCATCTGTCACCGTCTTTCCTCTTCCTTCTTGTCGTGAGCGTTCTGAGAGCCGCGGTGGTTTC